>NC_091189.1:23235726-23383226 GCF_040958095.1 Procambarus clarkii
CATGCTAAGGTGAGCAGGGACGTGTGTGGGCGTGGGTGGGCGTGGGTGGGCGCAGCAACCAGCTGTACAACCCACACTCAGTCCACCATCTATCCGGGTCCTCTGCATCCACGTCTTGTCTGACTCTGAGACCTGCCACTTCACTAGCGTCTCACTTGATTCAGTCTCCTCAAACAACTTCCTGTTAACACTTGTTCCAGCGGCCCCACAACACCCGCGGCCCCACAACACCCGCGGCCCCACAACACCCGCGGCCCCACACCACCCGCGGCCCCACAACACCCGCGGCTACCTTACCTACCTTGAGGTGCTTCCGGGGCTTAGTGTCCCCGCGGCCCGGTCGTCGACCAGGCCTCCTGGTTGCTGGACTGATCAACCAGGCTGTTAGACGCGGCTGCTCGCAGCCTGACGTATGAGTCACAGCCTGGTTGATCAGGTATCCTTTGGAGGTGTTTATCCAGTTCTCTCTTGAACACTGTGAGGGGTTTGCCAGTTATGCCCCTTATGTGTAGTGGAAGCGTGTTGAACAGTCTCGGGCCTCTGATGTTGATAGAGTTCTCTCTCAGAGTACCTGTTGCACCTCTGCTTTTCAACGGGGGTATTCTGCACATCCTGCCATGTCTTCTGGTCTCATGTGGTCCCACAACACCCGCGGCCCCACAACACCCGCGGCCCCACAACACCCGCGGCCCCACAACACCCGCGGCCCCACAACACCCGCGGCCCCACAACACCTGCGGCCCCACAAGATCCCCCCAAGTGTCACCCCTCGACACGCCGGCCGGGGGGCAGCAACCCCAGGTTATCCCCGCCACAACTCTCACCATAAATGTAAACAAGCAGCGTACCACCGGCTCGATTCCAGCTCCACGTTAGCTCTTGGGCCCCACCTTTCTAGCCGCCGGCTGTCTACTGGAAAGTGTGTGTGTGTACCTAAGTATAATTATCCAAGTGTAGTTACAAGAGGAGAACTATGTTCATTCTTCCCAGTACTCTTTGTCGTATAACACATTGAAACTAATGACGGTTTTGGCCTCCACAACATTCTTAGTTTGTTCCAACCGTCTGCCACTCTGTTTGCAGAAGAAAATGTTCTAATATATTTAAGGCATCTCTGCCATAAAATCCCTTCCATTTGCCACTTGACGCTCCAAGCACTTATTTTATCTAGATCAGTTTGAAGGGCATTACAATCGTCTGCGACTTCTGTCTTCCCCAGTATCTTAGCATCATCCGCATATTCATATATTTCTGGATTCCTTCTGGTAGAACACACTCGGACTGGACGGTAGAGCGACAGTCTCGCTTCATGTAGGTCGGCGTTCAATTCCTGACCGTCCAAGTGGTTGGGCACCATTCCTTCACCCCGATCCATCCCAAATCCTTATCCCGACCCCTTCCAAGTGCTATATAGTCGTAATAGCTTGGGGCTTTCCCCTGATAAGTCCCTTTCTACTTCTAATAGATGGTTTATGTAGACGATGAACGTTACTGGTGCAAGAACTGAACCCTGTGGTACTCCGCTGGTAACACTCCTCCAGTCAGATACATTGTCTCTGATTACTGCCCTCATCTGGCTGTCAGAAAAATGTTCATCCATGTCAGAAGTCTCCCTGTCACCCTTCCAGCATGTTCCAGTTTCCAGAACAGGCTGTTGTGTAGGACTTGGTCAAAAGCCTCTTTTAGGTCCAGATAGACAGTCAACCCAACCATCTCTTTTCTGTAGTATCTCTGTGGCTATCCTGTAGTATCTCTGTGGCTCTAAGTGGCTCTGTGGTATCTCTGTGGCTCTAAGTGGCTCTGTGGCTCTTAACTCTAATCACAAACCCTAAGTAGATTTGTTACACAGGATCTTCCTGTTCGAAAAACCATACTGTCTGCCCGTTATTATATCCATTTGGATTTAAATATTTTTTCCAGTGATTTGACTACCACGCTTGTTAATGATATGGGTCTATAATTGAGTGGTTGCTCTCGACTACCAGTGTATACTCACCTAGTTGTGCTTGCGGGGGTTGAGCTTCGGCTCTTGGGTCCGTGTGTGTGTGTGACTATGATAGAGGCTGAGAGCTACGTTCGTGGTGTCCCGTCTTCCCAGCACTCTGCCCTATGACACCGTGGAACTACCGACAGTCTTGCCACTAACTGTCTTCTCACTTAACTTGTTCCAATCGTCTTCTACTCTGCGAAAAGTGAACTTTCTTATGCTTTTTCGACATCTGTGTTTCCTTGGCTTGACTCCTTGACCTCTTGTTCTTGAAGTTCCAGGTTTCAACAATTCTTCTTCGTCAATTTTGTCAATTCCCGTTACTATTTTGAACGTAGTGAACTTACGTAGTAGCGTAGTAGTAGTAGAGTAAGCGTAGTTTACTCCTAGGGTGGACAGGGGCATTAGGTGATAGGCCCAACCATTTCTGTCCCCACTGAGGATTCGAAGTCTGAATTCCCGATTGTGGGTCGAGAAGGAACCTGAGTGTACTGCTGTGAACTCTCACTGGGTCCCGAGGTTGACCTCCAGTGAGGGAAATACTCGGGGGAAGGGGGAGGGTTGACCCGGAGAACCTCACAAGGAGCAGGAGGTGTTGGAGAGAGTGAAGGAGAGAGAGAATGAGTGGGTGTACTCACTTGTGAGCGATTGACTGCTTGAGTCAGTGAGAGACTGCTTGACTACCAGCCTGCCCGTCCACCAGCCTGCCCGTCCACCAGCCTGCCCGTCCACCAGCCTGCCCGTCCACCAGCCTGCCCGTCCACCAGCCTGCCCGTCCACCGGCCTGCCCGTCCACCGGCCTGCCCGTCCACCGGCCTGCCCGTCCACCGGCCTGCCCGTCCACCGGCCTGCCCGTCCACCGGCCTGCCCGTCCACCAGCCTGCCCGTCCACCAGCCTGCCCGTCCACCAGCCTGCCCGTCCACCAGCCTGCCCGTCCACCAGCCTGCCCGTCCACCAGCGTGCCCGTCCACCAGCCTGCCCGTCCACCAGCCTGCCCGTCCACCAGCGTGCCCGTCCACCAGCCTGCCCGTCCACCAGCCTGCCCGTCCACCAGCCTGCCCGTCCACCAGCCTGCCCGTCCACCAGCGTGCCCGTCCACCGGCCTGCCCGTCCACCAGCCTGCCCGTCCACCAGCCTGCCCGTCCACCGGCCTGCCCGTCCACCAGCCTGCCCGTCCACCAGCCTGCCCGTCCACCGGCCTGCCGGTCCACCGGCCTGCCCGTCCACCAGCCTGCCCTTCCACCAGCCTGCCCGTCCACCAGCCTGCCCGTCCACCAGCCTGCCCGTCCACCAGCCTGCCCGTCCACCACCCTGCCTACCTACCAGCCTGCCCGTCCACCACCCTGCCTACCTACCAGCCTGCCCGTCCACCACCCTGCCTACCTACCAGCCTGCCCGTCCACCACCCTGCCTACCTACCAGCCTGACCGTCCACCACCCTGCCTACCTACCAGCTTGCCCGTCCACCACCCTGCCTACCTACCAGCCTGCCCGTCCACCACCCTGCCTACCTACCAGCCTGCCCGTCCACCACCCTGCCTACCTATCAGCCTGACGGTCCACCACCCTGCCTACCTACCAGCCTGCCCGTCCACCACCCTGCCTACCTACCAGCCTGCCCGTCCACCACCCTGCCTACCTACCAGCCTGACCGTCCACCACCCTGCCTACCTACCAGCCTGACCGTCCACCACCCTGCCTACCTACCAGCTTGCCCGTCCACCACCCTGCCTACCTACCAGCCTGACCGTCCACCACCCTGCCTACCTACCAGCCTGACCGTCCACCACCCTGCCTACCTACCAGCTTGCCCGTCCACCACCCTGCCTACCTACCAGCCTGCCCGTCCACCACCCTGCCTACCTACCAGCCTGACCGTCCACCGGCCTGCCCGTCTCTGGAACCAGGTCAATGTATGCCGTGGAGAGAGAGAGAGAGAGAGAGAGAGAGAGAGAGAGAGAGAGAGAGAGAGAGAGAGAGAGAGAGAGAGAGAGAGAGAGAGAGAGAGAGAGAGAGAGAAAGAGCACGTGGAAGGGGGGAGGGGGGAGGGGGGAGGGAGACACTGGAGCCAGAGCAGTGCCAGAGCTGAAGACCTTGGCACCTCGTGCTGCCCCGTTGCCCTTTCTTCCAAGACGTGGGTATGGTCAGAGATGATGGTCGTTAGGGCCACCAGGAGACTATTGAGGAGCAGTGGACTGTAGTAGTAGTAGTTACCTATCAGCGACTACGGCCAGAATGGGGGTGCAGCTGTGTACGACCCCGCCTACTGGCCTTGTACTTGTTGTCTTGTAATGTAAATACTCTCACAATTTTTTGTTTTCGTCTAGTTGAGTTGTGAATGGCTTCCACATTCACAACTTTAAGGCGATGGCTTCCACATTCACAACTTTAAGGCGATGGCTTCCACATTCACAACTTTAAGGCGTTGGCTTCCACATTCACAACTTTAAGGCGTTGGCTTCCACATTCACAACTTTAAGGCGTTGGCTTCCACATTCACAACTTTAAGGCGTTGGCTTCCACATTCACAACTTTAAGGCGATGGCTTCCACATTCACAACTTTAAGGCGATGGCTTCCACATTCACAACTTTAAGGCGTTGGCTTCCACATTCACAACTTTAAGGCGTTGGCTTCCACATTCACAACTTTAAGGCGTTGGCTTCCACATTCACAACTTTAAGGCGTTGGCTTCCACATTCACAACTTTAAGGCGATGGCTTCCACATTCACAACTTTAAGGCGATGGCTTCCACATTCACAACTTTAAGGCGTTGGCTTCCACATTCACAACTTTAAGGCGTTGGCTTCCACATTCACAACTTTAAGGCGTTGGCTTCCACATTCACAACTTTAAGGCGTTGGCTTCCACATTCACAACTTTAAGGCGATGGCTTCCACATTCACAACTTTAAGGCGTTGGCTTCCACATTCACAACTTTAAAACGTTGGCTTCCACATTCACAACTTTAAGGCGTTGGCTTCCACATTCACAACTTTAAGGCGTTGGCTTCCACATTCACAACTTTAAGGCGATGGCTTCCACATTCACAACTTTAAGGCGTTGGCTTCCACATTCACAACTTTAAGGCGATGGCTTCCACATTCACAACTTTAAGGCGTTGGCTTCCACATTCACAACTTTAAGGCGTTGGCTTCCACATTCACAACTTTAAGGCGTTGGCTTCCACATTCACAACTTTAAGGCGTTGGCTTCCACATTCACAACTTTAAGGCGATGGCTTCCACATTCACAACTTTAAGGCGTTGGCTTCCACATTCACAACTTTAAGGCGTTGGCTTCCACATTCACAACTTTAAGGCGATGGCTTCCACATTCACAACTTTAAGGCGTTGGCTTCCACATTCACAACTTTAAGGCGTTGGCTTCCACATTCACAACTTTAAGGCGATGGCTTCTACATTCACAACTTTAAGGCGATGGCTTCCACATTGAGATGGATCCTAAGGCTTCCACAGCATTCCACGTGTGGATCAGAAGGAACCAGTATTTCCTTACATTTCTTCCACTATTTGAGTTTCCAGCCTTAACTTCTATTGTCGTGCTTTCTATCAGATTAAAGAGACTGTCCTTGCCCACATTGTTCTTTTCCTTCTGTATCTTGTATGTTGCGATCATATCCCCCCACCCCCCGTTTCTACTGTCGTCCAGGATTGTGAGGTTAAGTTCTCGTAAATTATCACCATACCTGGATCATACCTGGGGATGGTTTCTGGAGTTCGCCTGCTCCCCGAGCCCGGCCCCTTAGGCCAGCCCATAGTTCTGTCCTCTTAGTGTTCACATCAGTCTTGTTCAAATATTTACTTTATTTAGTGTTATGTTTCACAAGTGTGGATTCCAAGCCGGTGCTGCATATTCCAGTATTGGTCTAACAAAAGCTCTGTAGATTGTCTGGAAAAAGTCAGGGACCTGACCCTGGAGGGACAGGTCCCAAATCTACACAGTAAAATAACAACATACTGGAGTGAACGATATGGAAGAAAATGCAGAATAGAACCAGTGAAGAGCAGAGGTGCCATAGGCACAATCAGAGAACACTGTATAAACATCAGAGGTCCGCGGTTGTTCAACGTCCTCCCAGCGAGCATAAGAAATATTGCCGGAACAACCGTGGACATCTTCAAGAGGAAACTAGACTGTTTTCTAAAAAAAAAAGTGCCGGACCAACCGGGCTGTGGTGGGTATGTAAACGTGCGGGCCGCTCCAAGCAACAGCCTGGTGGACCAAACTCTCACAAGTCAAGCCTGGCCCGGGCTTGGGGAGTAGAAGAACTCCCAGAACCCCATCAACCAGGTATCAAGCAAGCGCCATAACCCCGTCCCTAAACACAACACACGTATCACCAAACATCATTCATGATATCCTTATCGGCGAATCGCTATAATTGTATGCAAAATTGCATCGCTAATCGCAGGTGGGACAAGAACGGAAGATCCGTGTAGATACGGCAAGATCCTCAGGCTCGGTCACTAGCTAGTTCCCACGGTGGCCAGTAATCCCCTTCCTTCATTATTACTAGGGGAAGGTGTAATTACCAGCGGACGGTAATTAATTATTAGTTAGCAGGTGCGGTGTACGCGTTCCTGTCTATCTCTCTGTCTACCTGTCTGTCGCCATTACTACTTGATCGCCAATATTACTCGGGAACCACCACCACCAGACCGAGAGAAAACAGGACAAGAGGAGACAGGTGGAAGCTGGAGACCCAGAGCTGAAGGGACGGAACTCCCCGTGCCCTGTACGGGGAGTTAACACGCGGGATGCACTGAAAGAGAAAGTTGTGGAAGCCGCCTCCAGCCACAACTCTAAGGCCAGATTTGACAAAGAATTTGAACGTTAGAATTGTTAAGGTGTAACGTGACAGGTAGAACAAGACAAGGAGGTGGGGCACAGAGTGCTAGCCCTGTCTTCCCTAGTCACTGATAGGATTAGGTAAGTGGTGATAGGTAAGTACCGCCACCACCACCAGATGGGGAAGGGGAGGTCACGTACCTACGACAGACACAAGGTCTCCGTGGCCTATCACTCAACGCTCAGTGTTCATTATATTCTGTACTTACCTATCAGTGTCTTCTGGGAGTGAGCTCCAGCTCTCTCCACCCCGCCTACTGCCCTAGTCTTAGGTGAACAGAGAACAGTGTTCTTTGTTCAGATACTGGAGGGCCAGGTCCCAAATTTGTACAGTAGAATAACAACATACTGGAGCGAAACATACGGAAGGAAATGCAGAACAGAACCGGTGAGGAGTAGAGGTGCCATAGGCACAATCAGAGAACACTGAACATCAGAGGTCCACAGCTGTTCAACACCCTCCTGTAACACTGTAAAAGTGTTTGGGTTAGTTTATTTAAAATATATATAGAGTACACGAGTCACAGACAAGGATCTGAGAGGCGCCAGTTGTCTGCCTGAGATCTCACACCTCTAACCGTTAATGACCCCAAGTGACCTGAGGTCAGATCATGATAATTTCACCTTGCTTCCGCTAAGCGTATAATTGGAGCCGGGTAGCCTTCAAACATGCCGACGTTTGAGGAGTGGCTTGGTAGTGCCGGAGGCTATCTACTTGTGGGCGGAGTTAGCTACTAGGTTCCCCAATATAAACTCGGAGAGCTATCCAGCATGGAGCATTAACAGACAGAGCAGCAGACGAGCCAGGAGAGCAGAGAGAAGACAGCCCTATCAGGGAGGCTGTCGGCCGGCAGGGCGGGAGTCTCTGTCAACTACAGACCCCCCCCCCCTCTCTATCCAGCTATAGGCAGAGACACTTGGTGAGTTGAGCATTAAGGTGACTTGGTCGTGTTTACATATGTTGTGTGATGATCAGGGGCAGTCAAGTTGTAGGGTTCTCGAATTCTTGGATGATGACTCTCTTTAACATTTTAATTGGATTACTTATATTATGATACTTCATGTGAAATATAATTATGAATTTATTATTTAAATTGTGTTTAACTTTGTGCCCTAGAGCTTTGAGTTGAGGATTTGAGAAAGCCTCAGTGGTTACTGGGTTCATGATATAAATGAGTACATGTTTGGAGTTGATACATGGTACAGAGGGAACATACTAATAATGAACTCATGATAACATCCTTTGAGAATTTTGTGATACAGGCAAGTTCCATTCCTTGTCTTGTATGTAATGATCATGAATGGATGGTGGCAGCATTTCGTCTTCTACTATCTACTCTTCTACTTCTACTATCTACTCTTCTCCTTCTACCTATCTACACCTCTCCCTCCACCCCTCTCTAAACTCTCACTTTCAACTAATGACCCTCCTCGCCCCTCCTACCTCTCTCCCTCTCACCCCAAACCCTCACTAATTACTTCACTATTCATTTCTTTCCTTTCGTTTTCTCTTATACGTTTGTGGCAGTGATTATGTATTCTAGAGTTCTCTCTGGAGTTTCGGGTAACTGATCAAGTGACGGCGCCTTGTAGTCGTAGCACCTAGGTAGTCAAATACCTAGGTTACAAGGTGTTGAACGAGAGAGGTTGCCTTAGGAACTCTGGAGGGTGCTCTAGAATAGTTAGCTAACTGGGGACGGGATAACGGACTAGAGAGAGCTGTTTCCCCCGGCCTCGTTAGTTAACTGGGGGGTGGAATAATGGACAAGATAGAGTTATTTCCCCCCACCCCCCGTTACAATGATGGCAGCGGTGTTGAACAATGTTTAAGGTATTGGTGTTCTTTTGAACATTGTTCAGTCCCACGTGTCTTTTTGCCGCTCAGGCGCTATCAGGGAGATTGACAGGTGTTTATTATTCGCGATTTAGCGAACTTTTTTTCAGGTTAGGAGATAGTGATTCTCTGATGTTGTGTTTAGTGATTTTGTGAGTTTTGTGTAGTTCAGGGAATGTTCACCAGAACTTGCGTGTGTAGTGATTAATGTTAGTAATAAGATTTGGCGATTTGGGAACTTAGCGGTGTTGGTAGTGCAGGTCAGCTGAGTGTGACAGGTGACCTCGCATGTCCCACGGGGACACCCAGCCACCGCTGGTCTCCAGGTCAGTGGGGAGTGGCAGGTGTAGTTTTTAAGTAGTGGTTCTGCTCAGATTATTGCGATCGACTGTTTTACTCCATTTGAACGCAATAACCCGAGGTGTACTGGTCTTGTACAGCATGCTAGGGGGAGCCTTAGTATGTCAGTAGACTTCACGTTGGGGACGCTCGACGTTAGATAGTCTGGTCACAGGTGTGGCAACAGTTTGGGGTTGTTGACCGGCGGAGAAGCTAGGGAGACACTCTGGGTCACGTAGGTGGCTGTAGGTTAAGGGTGGGAGTAATGGTTAATTATGTACTTAAGATTAGGAACGGTACAGTTAAGTTTAGGCTAGTGTTTTGTCTATTAGTGTTGATTTTTTTTTTGTGACAAGTTAAAGGTAGTGATGACCTTATTCTCTCTTCTCTAACTTTCCTCTGTTACTGTCTTATGTTCCACCAAGTCAATATCATTCAGAGTTAATTGGATTATTAAAAAAAAAATTGAAGTGTAGTTGTTGCCAGGAGGAGAGCGTTATGATATAACTGTGTAACCCTATACAAACTACAGGGTCACACAACAGCATGGAACACGGGTATTGTCGCCTTTATGTTCAATTCACAGGTGGGAGCCAGAGGAGAGGCGCGACGCATATACAGAAGAGGGAGACGGCTGCTGTGTACCACACTCAGGGGCGTTTATCACCACCACCACGACCAGCCCACTACCTGGAGGTCACGGCTCCACCACCATCACCACCCCAGGGGACCCCAAGATGCAGCCCTCTCGGTCAGTCAACATTGGTCTACCCAGTGGACCCCAGGTCGTTCTGCAGACGACCCAGTAATGATGGAAGAGGAGCAACAACGACTCCAGTCTGTCCCACCAACATCGGTCTACCCAGGATGGACCCCAGGACGGACAGACCCCCAATGGACCCCAGGTCGCTTGTCTAAGACCCATGGGAGGAGGAAGAGAGAAGAAAGAAGAAAGAAGAAAGAAGAAAGAAGAGAGAAGAAAGAAGAGAGAAGAAAGAAGAGAAGATAAGACAAGCTGAGTGAGACATGATACCTAGTGTCCCTTGCTGGTGTCAGCATCATTGCATGGAGCGTAATTGCAAGACAGGATCGTTTGCCTTGACTGGCCGCCCCTCCTGCAAGCAGGTAGCTCTGTTGAGTGATTCTTCCTGTGTCATGCAGACTTGATGTGGCTGTCAGAAGTAGCTCTCTGAAGGAGGCGTACTGGAGCAACAGGGAGGAAGAAGAGTAGGATGGGATTTCTACTGTTGGCAACTATATGAAGGTCTCGAAACTTGTAGTCCCTATAGCTGTGAAGAACCCCAATATACGTCTCTCATGGTGACTGACGTAGGGCCAATTACAGATCAGCTGGGACAACCGAATTCCACGGTCCTGTGCGCAGTTCAAGTAGTAACGGCTTTCGGGTTGACCAAGGGTTGTTGTGCATTAACGACGGAGAAGCGACGGAGGCAGTTGTGTTGAAGAAATGTGGTACAGGATTATCTACAAGACCAAGCAGTGACGTCGCCCAGCCAGAGACAATGGACGTCTGTCTATATATTTCATTTTTTTAGAGTAGGATGATGTATATTTGTTTAGCTAGGATGTATTTTTTTTTTCGTTAATAAAGTTGTTGCACACAGCTAGCTTGCTTTAGCAGTGTTGCAAAAACTTTATTTCGGGGAGAAGGGGAGATGTAACACTGTAAAAGTGTTTGGGTTAGTTTATTTAAAATATATATAGAGTACACGAGTCACAGACAAGGATCTGAGAGGCGCCAGTTGTCTGCCTGAGATCTCACACCTCTAACCGTTAATGACCCCAAGTGACCTGAGGTCAGATCATGATAATTTCACCTTGCTTCCGCTAAGCGTATAATTGGAGCCGGGTAGCCTTCAAACATGCCGACGTTTGAGGAGTGGCTTGGTAGTGCCGGAGGCTATCTACTTGTGGGCGGAGTTAGCTACTAGGTTCCCCAATATAAACTCGGAGAGCTATCCAGCATGGAGCATTAACAGACAGAGCAGCAGACGAGCCAGGAGAGCAGAGAGAAGACAGCCCTATCAGGGAGGCTGTCGGCCGGCAGGGCGGGAGTCTCTGTCAACTACAGACCCCCCCCCCCTCTCTATCCAGCTATAGGCAGAGACACTTGGTGAGTTGAGCATTAAGGTGACTTGGTCGTGTTTACATATGTTGTGTGATGATCAGGGGCAGTCAAGTTGTAGGGTTCTCGAATTCTTGGATGATGACTCTCTTTAACATTTTAATTGGATTACTTATATTATGATACTTCATGTGAAATATAATTATGAATTTATTATTTAAATTGTGTTTAACTTTGTGCCCTAGAGCTTTGAGTTGAGGATTTGAGAAAGCCTCAGTGGTTACTGGGTTCATGATATAAATGAGTACATGTTTGGAGTTGATACATGGTACAGAGGGAACATACTAATAATGAACTCATGATAACATCCTTTGAGAATTTTGTGATACAGGCAAGTTCCATTCCTTGTCTTGTATGTAATGATCATGAATGGATGGTGGCAGCATTTCGTCTTCTACTATCTACTCTTCTACTTCTACTATCTACTCTTCTCCTTCTACCTATCTACACCTCTCCCTCCACCCCTCTCTAAACTCTCACTTTCAACTAATGACCCTCCTCGCCCCTCCTACCTCTCTCCCTCTCACCCCAAACCCTCACTAATTACTTCACTATTCATTTCTTTCCTTTCGTTTTCTCTTATACGTTTGTGGCAGTGATTATGTATTCTAGAGTTCTCTCTGGAGTTTCGGGTAACTGATCAAGTGACGGCGCCTTGTAGTCGTAGCACCTAGGTAGTCAAATACCTAGGTTACAAGGTGTTGAACGAGAGAGGTTGCCTTAGGAACTCTGGAGGGTGCTCTAGAATAGTTAGCTAACTGGGGACGGGATAACGGACTAGAGAGAGCTGTTTCCCCCGGCCTCGTTAGTTAACTGGGGGGTGGAATAATGGACAAGATAGAGTTATTTCCCCCCACCCCCCGTTACACTCCCAGCAAGCATTAGAAATATTGCTGGAACAAAGGTGGATGTATTCATGAAGTATTTAGACAAGTTCTTGCAAATGCCGGACCAACCAGGCTGTAGTGGGTATGTGAGCCTGCGGGCCGCTCCAGCAACAGCCTGTTGGAGCAAGTTATCACAAGTCAGCCTGGCCCGGCCCGGCCTCGGGGAGTACAACTCCGGAAGCCCCATCCAGGTACAAGTCAAATATATGTATATATGTATTTGTAAAAGTACTTATTGCTAAGAATGGTCGTTTGAGAATTATATTTTCTTAACAAAATTTATTAATTTTTATCAAAAATTTAATTATATTATAATTATTTCGTGAAGTAGTACTATTCTAAGGTACAATTTTTAGATGGCGTAGAGGGACATTTTATTTTACGAAAAGCTGTTTGTTTAAATGTAAAGTAATGTGAAGTTATTGTGGTGTGTATACCTTGTGTAGGTGTCTGTCAGTCAATGGTTGGGTGAAGGTAGACGCCAGCTGTCTCGGCTCCTGTCTCACAAGACGTGACCTTCCTTATGGGTCGGTCCTACACCCTACACCTTCCCCCACACACACCTCCACACACCTCCCCACACCTCCACCCACACACCCCACCCACACACCCTACCACCACAACTGAGGGAGTTACGGAGGGACTATCTTGAGGTTATCTTGAGATGATTTCGGGGCTTTAGTGTCCCCGCGGCCCGGTCCTCGACCAGGCCTCCACCCCCCCAGGAAGCAGCCCGTGACAGCTGACTAACACCCAGGTACCTATTTTACTGCTAGGTAACAATACAGAACTACAGTATCTGTGACGCAGGAGGCTACCATATATCTACCTAATATGTTGGATATGTAACCCCTTGTGCTGGGGGATTCGCTGCCCCCCCCACACCCGCTCCCCTCCCCCCCCCCCCCCCTCCCCCCTCCACCCCCATCTGATCTCATAGCTAAAAGTATCTCGGGATGTTGGATAAGCGGATGTGGATGGATACGAGCGGGCTGGTGGGAGTGGATAATTGGATAAGTGGTGGGGCAAGACACGGCGTAAGAGAGGGGGGGGGGTCAGGGCACGGACATACCCCACATACCCACTGGTTGAGGCTCGTTATACCCAGTCATACCCCTGGTTCGTATTACCCCTTGTGGTCCAATCCTTCCACCTAATACCTCACTTTCTGTACCTAATCCACCAATCCGCAAAAAAATCCTACGAATTAGTAAACTATTCAAATGTGTGAAGTGTAGACGAATTATATATTGTGTTGAACCTTACTGTATATAATGTACTCCTTCAAGGTGTCGCAGGTTACTAATGAGATTTCTTTGTCTTTCCAGGTAAGTGGGTTGGCCCCAAGACAGTTCCTCACCCGCTGTCTGTCTGTCTGTCTGTCTCCACCCTACACAGCACCCTCATCTCCCTCCCCCTCTTCATCTCGTCTATGAGACAGCATCCTCACTATGTCCGTCTGGCTGGTGTGAGGGGCGGTGAGTACACTCTGCCTCACCTTCTTACTCAACAGCGTTTGGTGAGTGTGTCCCAGACTCACAAGTGTGAGCCTCCTAGATATATATATAATAGTCTTGTTACCCCCCTGCGCACGGGCTCACCATAGCCTGTGCTACTTGGAACTTGTTCCGAGTAGCTGAATCTATAACAACAACAACAACAATCCCCCTGCGCCCCCTAGTTACCCTTGTGAGACCCCCAACCCCCCCTCCTAGTTCCATGAAGGTTCGGGTAGCACTTTAGTTGTTAGCCAAGGCATAGAGGTGAGGAAGGAACAGGGGTTCCGCCCTCCCGTATAATGAGGCGGGGCCCAGGCGACTAATTTTATGAGTCATTGTCAAGTGTAGGAGCAGCGGCGGAGGAGGAGTTGTGAGGTGCGGGACCTTTGTGAGGTGTGAGGGAGGGGGGCAGGGGGCAGCCGGCTAGGTCATGGTCAGGGGAATTACCTGTCGGGAAGTTCTTGATCTAGTGTGTCGTTTTTGGGTTGGCAGGGTTCCAGTTGCCTCTGCAGGGAAGGCCATCTTCCTGTGGTCGCTCTACAGCAGGGTTCGAGCAGTCTCGGGCCTCTCATGTTGATAGAGTTCTCTCCCAGAGTACCTGTTGCACCTCTGCTCTTCAACGGGGGTATTCTGCACATCCTGCCATGCCTCCTGGTCTCATGTGATGTTATTTCTGTGTGCAGGTTTGGGACCAGCCCCTCTACTATTGTCCACGTGTAGATTATTGTGCATCTCTGAGTGCCATAACTATGGTGCCAGACAGTGTCATAATAACTATGGTGCCAGACAGTGTCATAATAAGAGTGCCAGACAGTGTCATAATAAGAGTGCCAGACAGTGTCATAATAAGAGTGCCAGACAGTGTCATAATAAGAGTGCCAGCTAGTCATGGAGTTAAATGAGTGTCAAGGGGGGGGGGGTTGTGTTCGTGGTGGCACTCTGAAGGTCGTAATTAACCCCCACACAGTGAACCACGCACTTCATTCACAATATAATTGTCTGTGAAGCAGTTTTATCAATGTGTTGTGAGGGAGGCGTGGGGTGGTTGTGAGGGAGGCGGGTGGTGGTTGTGAGGGAGGCGGGTGGTGGTTGTGAGGGAGGCGGGGGGTTTTTGTGAGGGAGGCGGGTGGTGGTTGTGAGGGAGGCGGGGGGTGGTTGTGAGGGAGGCGGGTGGTGGTTGTGAGGGAGGCGGGTGGTGGTTGTGAGGGAGGCGGGGGGTGGTTGTGAGGGAGGCGGGTGGTGGTTGTGAGGGAGGCGGGTGGTGGTTGTGAGGGAGGCGGGGGGTGGTTGTGAGGGAGGCGGGGGGTGGTTGTGAGGGAGGCGGGTGGTGGTTGTGAGGGAGGCGGGGGGTGGTTGTGAGGGAGGTGTGTGGTGGTTGTGAGGGAGGCGGGTGGTGGTTGTGAGGGAGGCGGGGGGTGGTTGTGAGGGAGGTGTGTGGTGGTTGTGAGGGAGGCGGGTGGTGGTTGTGAGGGAGGCGGGTGGTGGTTGTGAGGGAGGCGGGGGGTGGTTGTGAGGGAGGCGGGGGGTGGTTGTGAGGGAGGCGGGGGGTGGTTGTGAGGGAGGCGGGGGGTGGTTGTGAGGGAGGCGGGGGGTGGTTGTGAGGGAGGCGGGGGGTGGTTGTGAGGGAGGCGGGGGGTGGTGTGAGGGAGGTGTGTGGTGGTTGTGAGGGAGGCGGGTGGTGGTTGTGAGGGAGGCGGGGGGTGGTTGTAAGGGAGGCGGGGGGTGGTTGTGAGGGAGGCGGGGGGTGGTTGTGAGGGAGGCGGGGGTGGTTGTGAGGGAGGTGTGGGGTGGTTGTGAGGGAGGCGGGGGGTGGTTGTGAGGGAGGTGTGTGGTGGTTGTGAGGGAGGCGGGTGGTGGTTGTGAGGGAGGCGGGGGGTGGTTGTGAGGGAGGCGGGGGGTGGTTGTGAGGGAGGCGGGTGGTGGTTGTGAGGGAGGCGGGTGGTGGTTGTGAGGGAGGCGGGTGGTGGTTGTGAGGGAGGCGGGGGGTGGTTGTGAGGGAGGCGGGGGTGGTTGTGAGGGAGGCGGGGGGTAGTTGTGAGGGAAGTGTGTGGTGGTTGTGAGGGAGGTGTGTGGTGGTTGTGAGGGAGGCGGGTGGTGGTTGTGAGGGAGGCGGGGGGTGGTTGTGAGGGAGGCGGGGGGTGGTTGTGAGGGAGGCGGGGGGTGGTTGTGAGGGAGGCGGGGGGTGGTTGTGAGGGAGGCGGGGGGTGGTTGTGAGGGAGGCGGGGGGTGGTTGTGAGGGAGGCGGGGGGTGGTTGTGAGGGAGGCGGGTGGTGGTTGTGAGGGAGGCGGGTGGTGGTTGTGAGGGAGGCGGGTGGTGGTTGTGAGGGAGGCGGGGGGTGGTTGTGAGGGAGGCGGGGGGTGGTTGTGAGGGAGGCGGGGGGTGGTTGTGAGGGAGGCGGGGGGGTGGTTGTGAGGGAGGCGGGGGGTGGTTGTGAGGGAGGCGGGGGGTGGTTGTGAGGGAGGCGTGGGGTGGTTGTGAGGGAGGCGGGGGGTGGTTGTGAGGGAGGCGGGGGGTGGTTGTGAGGGAGGTGTGTGGTGGTTGTGAGGGAGGCGGGTGGTGGTTGTGAGGGAGGCAGGGGGTGGTTGTGAGGGAGGCGGGTGGTGGTTGTGAGGGAAGTGTGTGGTGGTTGTGAGGGAGGCGAGTGGTGGTTGTGAGGGAGGCGTGGGGTGGTTGTGAGGGAGGCGGGGGGTGGTTGTGAGGGAGGCGGGTGGTGGTTGTGAGGGAGGCGGGTGGTGGTTGTGAGGGAAGTGTGTGGTGGTTGTGAGGGAAGTGTGTGGTGGTTGTGAGGGAGGCGTGGGGTGGTTGTGAGGGAGGCGGGGGTGGTTGTGAGGGAGGCGGGGGGTGGTTGTGAGGGAGGCGGGTGGTGGTTGTGAGGGAGGCGAGTGGTGGTTGTGGAAGGCACGCGGGTCCAGGCCGGGCTCGGAGAGTAGAACTCCAGAAACCCTCTTCAGGTATGTTCCAGGGAGGTGCCATTACCCCTGCCTGCTGCCCGTCACTCAAGGACCCTCCCTCCAGGCTCCTTCACTCTTCTTCCTCAAGTAAGACTCAAGTGTTCCTTCCCTCAGTACCCAGTCGCCATTAAGGGTCTCAGGCGGTGCCCGGGCAAGTCCACCCTTATACCCAGTTATGTTCACTCACTGATGACTGACATGGAGGAGGAGGACGGAGAGAAGGGGGTTCTGGGAGTTCTTCTACTCCCCAAGCACGGCCCGAGGCCAGGCTTGACTTGTGAGAGTTTGGTCCACCAGGCTGTTGCTTGGAGCGGCCCGCAGGCCCACATACCCACCACATCCCAGTTGGTCCGACACTCCTTGAAGAAAATTATCCAATTGTTTGTTCGAGACTTGGGGAGTAGAAGAACTCCCAGAACCCCATCAAGCAGCTATTTCTAATGCCTGCTGGGAGGGTGTTGAACAGCTGTGGACCTCTGATATTCAGACAGTGTTCTCTGATTGTGCCTATGGCACCTCTACTCCTCACTGATTCTATTCTGCATTTCCTTCCGTATCTTTCGCTCCAGTATGTTGTTATTCTACTGTGCAAATTTGGGACCTGACCCTCCAGTATCTTCCATGTATATATTATTTGACACCTTTCTCGTCTCCTTTCCAGAGACGAGATTTACACATTTTGAGAGCTTTGAGTGGAGGTGGAGTTTGTCGTGTTTGTCAGGGGTGGAGGTGGAGTTTGTCGTGTTTGTCAGGGGTGGAGGTGGAGTTTGTCGTGTTTGTCAGGTGTTGAGGTGGAGTTTGTCGTGTTTGTCAGGGGTGGAGGTGGAGTTTGTCGTGTTTGTCAGGGGTGGAGGTGGAGTTTGTCGTGTTTGTCAGGGGTGGAGATGGAGTTTGTCGTGTTTGTCAGGGGTGGAGATGGAGTTCGTCGTGTTTGTCAGGGGTGGAGGTGGAGTTTGTCGTGTTTGTCAGGGGTGGAGGTGGAGTTTGTCGTGTTTGTCAGGGGTGGAGGTGGAGTTTGTCGTGTTTGTCAGGTGTTGAGGTGGAGTTTGTCGTGTTTGTCAGGGGTGGAGGTGGAGTTTGCCGTGTTTGTCAGGGGTTGAGGTGGAGTTTGTCGTGTTTGTCAGGGGTGGAGGTGGAGTTTGTCGTGTTTGTCAGGTGTTGAGGTGGAGTTTGTCGTGTTTGTCAGGGGTGGAGGTGGAGTTTGTCGTGTTTGTCAGGGGTGGAGGTGGAGTTTGTCGTGTTTGTCAGGTGTTGAGGTGGAGTTTGTCGTGTTTGTCAGGGGTGGAGGTGGAGTTTGCCGTGTTTGTCAGGGGTTGAGGTGGAGTTTGTCGTGTTTGTCAGGGGTGGAGGTGGAGTTTGTGAAGTGTTGCTTAATATTCCCGCTATTGTTTTGCTTCTCTGATTTCCGGTGTTTGTGTTTGTTTCTTGCGTTGTGGTGCAGGGAAGGTTGGAAGGCCACGGCGAGTGTCAGGAAGGCGAAGGGGTCGGAGGTCTTGAGGGAGGGTGGGAGGCCTACTGCTTGAGGCGCAGCCCGGCCTCATAAACAAAGGCCAAAGTCCCTCCATACACCAGCCAAACCTCAGCTGTTTATGAATGAAAAAACGGTTTACACACGACTTACAACTGATGACGTCCGAACACTTCCGGAACAAGTGCTTCACTGACGACTTTTGTTCGAACCACAACGCTGTAAATGCTTCATAATACAAATAATCTCCAACAGAACCTCAACTAACCAATGCCAAAATATGCACAGTATGCTCATATATAATAATATTAATTTATGTTTGAGAAAATTCCAGTTTTGAATGAAGAGATGAATAAATTGATGAATGCGCCATTGGGGTCGACCGCTGGATGGAATGAACATGGCATGAGGACGGGTTGCGAGGCGAGGGGTTGGGGTCGACAAGGACGGGCAGGAGGGGGAATGTGGGGCTTGACCGAGAGGGGGTAAGGGGTCAACATCTAGGGGCTGTGGGCTGGAGGTCAACAGGGAGGATGTCGACATGGAGGGGGTGTGGGGAACTGGACCCTGGGGGAGGGGGGGGGGGAGTGGCCCACAAGAGAACACTGTGTGTAATAATAATCATTCTAAGAGGACCTGGATTGTGGCGCCACCTATCTCTTGTCTATTCTTAGGTGGAGTGAAGACCTCGAGTTGAATGATGGCTTTCATGTGGTTTATCCTGCCCAGTAGAGGCATTAGAAGAAAAACAGAATGCTGATGTGATATACACGGACTTCGCAAAGGCTTTCGATAAATGTGACCATGGCGTGATAGCACACAAAATGAATGTCAATGGGAATAATCGGTAAAGTAGGACGCTGGATACTCAGTTTTCTGCCAAACAGGACTCGGCGAGTAACGGTCAAACATATATAATCTAGTCCAAGTGCAGTTAAAAGCTCTGTACCTCAGGGTACAGTCCTTGCACCGCTGCTTTTCCTTATTCTCATATCAGATATAGACAAAAATACAAGTCACAGCTTTGTATCATCCTTTGCAGATGACACAAAAATCAGTATGAAAATTATCTCGGCTGAAGATATTGAAAAAACTTCACGCTGATATTAATAAAGTTTTCGACTGGGCATCAGAAAATAACATGATGTTCAACAGTGATAAATTCCAGGTACTCAGGTACGGTAAAAATGAGGACCTTAAACATAATACAGAGTACAAAACACAATCAAATGTACCCATAGTAGGAAAACAGCAAGTAAAGGATTTGGGAATAATGATGTCTGACGACCTAACGTTTAGGGAGCATAACCAAGCAAATATTGCGACAGCCAGAAAAATGATAAGATGGATTACGAGAACTTTCAAATCCAGGGATCCCATCACAATGGTTGTACTCTTCAAGTCACTTGTGTTGTCCCATCTTGAGTACTGCTCAGTACTCATTTCCACCTTCAGAGCAGGAGAGATTGCTGAAATAGAGGGAATACAGAGAACATATACGGCACGCATAGACGCGATAATGCACCTAAATTATTGGGATCGTCTCAAAGTCCTTAAAATGTACTCACTAGAAAGAAGACGAGAGATATCAAATAATATACACCTGGAAGATACTAGAGGGCCAAGTACCAAATCTACACAGTAAAATAACAACGTACTGGAGTGAACGATATGGAAGAAAATGCAGAATAGAACCAGTGAAGAGCAGAGGTGCCATAGGCACAATCAGAGAACACTGTATAAACATCAGAGGTCCGCGGCTGTTCAACATCCTCCCAGCGAGCATAAGAAATATTTCCGGAACAACCGTGGACATCTTCAAGAGGAAACTAGATTTTTTCCTCCAAGGAGTGCCGGACCAACCGGGCTGTGGTGGGTATGTGGGCCTGCGGGCCGCTCCAAGCAACAGCCTGGTGGACCAAACTCTCACAAGTCAAGCCTGGCCTCAGGCTGGGCTTGGGGAGTAGTAGAACTCCCAGAACCCCATCAACCAGGTATCAGTCCTGCCCTGACCTGCCCAGTCCTGCCCTGACCTGCCCAGTCCTGCCCTGACTTGTCCAGTCCTGCCCTGACTTGTCCTGTTCTGCCCTGACCTGTCCTGTCCGGCCTTGACCTGCCCTGCTACTGCTTTGTTTAGGGCATGGAGCAGCTCTGTACCACTACTACTAGCAGGCTGGGATAACTGTCCTCACCACCACTACTACCACTAGCAGGCTGGGATAACTGTCCTCACTACCACCACTACTACTATTTATTTATAAATATCAAAGTGTTCAGTGAGGATCCACAAGGTCTTCTCTGAGTACTCATTATTTTCTTCTCCGAGGCTATGGGTCCCTACACTTGCACCAGTGGTGGTACCCCTTTTAGGTATAATATATATATATATATATATATATATATATATATATATATATATATATATATATATATATATATATATATATATATATATATACATATACATATATATATATATATATATATATATATATATATATATATGTCGTACCTAGTAGCCAGAACGCACTTTTCAGCCTACTATTCAAGGCCCGATTTGCCTAATAAGCCAAGTTTTCATGAATTATTTATTTTTCGACTACCTAACCTACCTAACCTAACCTAACCTAACGTTTTCGGCTACCTAACCTAACCTAACCGATAAAGATAGGTTAGGTTAGGTTAGGTAGGGTTGGTTAGGTTCGGTCATATATCTAAATTAATTTTAACTCCAATAAAAAAAAATTGACCTCATACGTAATGAAATGGGTAGCTTTATAATTTCATAAGAAAAAAATTAGAGAAAATATACTAATTCATGAAAACTTGGCTTATTAGGCAAATCGGGCCTTGAATAGTAGGCATAGAAGTGCGTTCTGGCTACTAGGTACGACATATATATATATATATATATATATATATATATATATATATATATATATATATATATATATATATATATATGTCGTACCTAGTAGCCAGAACGCACTTCTCAGCCTACTATGCAAGGCTCGATTTGCCTAATAAGCCAAGTTTTCATGAATTGTTTTTCGACTACCTAACCTAACCTAACTTTTTCGGCTACCTAACCTAACCTAACCTATAAAGCTAGGTTAGGTTAGGTTAGGTAGGGTTGGTTAGGTTCGGTCATATATCTACGTTAATTTTAACTCCAATAAAAAAATTGACCTTATAAATACTGAAATGGGTAGCTTTACCATTTCATAAGAAAAAAATTATAGAAAATATATTAATTCAGGAAAACTTGGCTTATTAAGCAAATCGGGCCTTGCATAGTAGGCCGAGTACGACGTTCTGGCTACTAGGTACAACATATATATATATATATATATATATATATATATATATATATATATATATATATATATATATATATATATATATATATATATATATAAATAAATCAATCCCTCCGGTGAACTGAATTTCGTACCACTCAAATGTAGCAATGATCTTGGCTAATGAGCGATCAGTAATTCGTCATACACGATGCCAGAACCAACAAGACCATGAACCAGGGAGTAGCTCTCGGTGTTGGTAGTACCGTAGGCTGCTATTTCCACCTCTTTGCGTTCTAAAAATAAACAGCTTGTGTCGGAGGAACAACAAGGTGGTTTGAGGTGCTGGGAGAGCCCTTGTGTTGTTTTCTGTACCGGGGCGGACGAGCAGCGGGCACTGGGGTATTTATACTACCCGGAACTGCCCTCTTTAGTAACTGGTGTATGCACAACACCTCTATATTGCCGCCGCTCCAAGCGACAGCCTTCTGAGTTAGGCTATCATAAGTCAATTACAATTATTACTTAACCTATTATAGGTATAGGTTAAGTAATAATTGTAATTACGAAGCAATAAGATGCTTATCTTAAGATACTAAGAAGGTTAGGTAACGTCGGTGTTTTCTATGAAGCTTTTCAAGGTAAACTAGTATGTTTAGTATGTCACATATGCACGTATTTAATAAGTCAATATTGACTGTAAGAAAGTGCGAGAACGGGTTGGTCAAACTGGACCCCAGACCGAGCTTGGGAAGTAGAAGAACGCCCAGAACCCCCCATCAACCAGGTATCATGTTATTACAAGTCAAGGCGTGGACCCAGGACGGGTTTAGGGAGCAGAACCCTGTAAACCCACTACAGGTAAACTACAGGTACGGACTAGAAATGTTAGATTGCATTTCATTTATTTGTTTTACGTGCAATGTATAGTAACAAATTGTCATAGATACTATCCACTGAGATGATAGAGACAAGGGAGGTACACCAGCAGGGGGTGACCTGCGCCAGACCCAGGCACCCCAGAGTCTGATGTAACCACCGCTTTACCTCACGGAACACAAGAGCACCGGACCAACCAGACTGTAGTGGATATGTGGGCCTGCGGGCCGCTCAAGCAACAGCCTGGTGGACCAAGTTATCACAAGTTGAGCCTGGCCTCAGGCTGGGCTCGGGGAGTAGACGAACTCCTAGAACCCTCTCCAGGTATCCTCCAGGTATGTACTCATTAGTGTCAAAGGCCAGAGAACACGAGTATAAGGAGTTAGGATATGTTTAGACTGGAGAAGTATATGGAGGGGCAGCAGAGTATAGTACAATGTGGCATTGTAACTGGCTGGACTAGGCTACTTAGGGCAGGTGGCCGCAGGTTAAGGCCCCAACAGTGACCACAACAGATGACAAATGCAGAATACTCCCCTCTTCAACGGGGGTATTCTGCACATCCTGCCATGCCTCCTGGTCTCATGTGGTGTTATTTCTGTGTGCAGGTTTGGGACCAGTTTTTCTAATATCCAACGAATCCCATGATGAATGGGATGGTCCCTTGATGAATGGAAGGGTCCCTTGATGAATGGGAGGGGGTCCCTTGATGAATGGAAGGGTCCCTTGATGAATGGAAGGGTCCCTTGATGAATGGGAGGGTCCCTTGATGAATGGAAGGGTCCCTTGATGAATGGGAGGGGGTCCCTTGATGAATGGAAGGGTCCCTTGATGAATGGAAGGGTCCCTTGATGAATGGGAGGGTCCCTTGATGAATGGGAGGGTCCCTTGATGAATGGGATGGTCCCTTGATGAATGGGAGGGGGTCCCTTGATGAATGGAAGGATCTCTTGATGAAGGGAAGGACCCAGCAGCAACCTGTCCTTGGGAATGATGCAAGAATCGTGAGAGAATTCGAAACATGTTTTGTTTGCGTCGGTGTGTTTGTCGTTTGGGCCGTTCACAGTGGTGGTCGTCCCCTGCTGTATATCACCCCCCCTCCCCCCCCCCCCCAACCCAACCCCCTCTTTCATACCCCTCCTCCCCACCCTTCTCATGAATATTGGACATTATCATACAGCTGGCCTCTCTGTTGGGTACATGGATGCAGTCATATATTTGTCTCTGGCTGCTTGTGTGTGTGTGTGTGTGTGTGTGTGTGTGTGTGTGTGTGTGTGTGTGTGTGTGTGTGTGTGTGTGTGTGTGTGTGTGTGTGTGTGTGTGTAGGTACGTGTTCGTGTATAAAGTACTTAATCCCATAAAAGAGTTCGACACGAGTCAAGCGTGGCCGGGGCCGGGGCCGGGGGGGCGTCTTGCCACGGGTCCCGGAACACTCTCCAGATTGTGTAGAAAAATGCTTCCATTTCCTGAGTATACAGTATACTGAGGTATGTCTTTGTTGCCCACTCCTGCCTTCCTCGGCTGGTCTGTGTGCGTTTATGGCGCTTAGGAATGTGTGTGTGTATGTACACACCAGTGTGTGCGTATATCTACACAGCAGTGTGTGTGTGTGTGTGCATCTTACGCATGAAGATGTTCATACGTTTTCCTTAGTGTCAATCTAAGGATGATTTATATTTAATGAAAGATTTATGTGTATGTTTGTCGTGGTGGTGAGGCAGTGTGAGACACCGAACCTGTCCCAGAGGCCCACATCAACAGGAAATCATCAGCGGCATATGCTAGACTGGCCTTCATAAGAACTACCTTTAGAACTTGTGTAAGAAACCATTCAGAACCTTGTTTACCACTTATGTCGGACCAATTCTGGAATACGCAGCTCCAGCCTGGAGTCCATACCTAGTGAAACACAAAACAATGCTAGAGAAGATTCAGAGGTATGCCACCAAACTAGTCCCAGAACTGAGAGGTATGAGCTACGAGGAAAGGCTAAGGGAGCCGAGCCTTACATCCCTGGAAAACGGAAGAGTAAGGGGAGACATGATAACCACCTACAAAATTCTCAGGGGAATTGACAGGGTGGACAAAGACAAAGATAAACTATTCAACACGGGTGGGAAACGAACAAGGGGACAGAGGTGGAAACTGAGTGCCCAAATGAGCCACAGGGACGTTAGAAAGAACTTTGACAGTGTCAGAGTAGTTAACAAATGGAAAGCACTAGGCAGTGATGTGGTGGAGGCTGACTCCATACACAGTTTTAAATGTAGATATGATAGAGCCCAGTAGGCTCAGGAACCTGTACACCAGTTGATTGACAGTTGAGAGGCGGGACCAAAGAGACAAAGCTCAATCCCCTTCAAGCACAACTAGGTGTGTACGACTAGGTTAGTACACACACACACATACGATTTTAGATTTTCTATGTTTAGGTTGGTGTGTGTTAGGTCGTGTGTGTGGGGGGGGGGGGGGGGGGGAATGGTGTATAACGTGCCAGCGCGCTCAACCAGGCTGTTGTGTGAGGCAGAAAGTCACACTGTCTCCCTATCCTGGGTTGTACACAAGGTGTAATGTGTAGTGAGGAACTACGTGACACCCCACTCCTACCTCTGTATTCCCATGGGTGTAGGGGCTCGCACCAGCACACACACACACACACACACACGCACGCACACACAAGCACTCACGCACGCATGCACCCACACACAATCCAGGCACCCACAGACCAATCCTGGAGTATGCGGCCCCAGCATGGAGCCCGTACCTTGTCAAGCACAAGACGAAGCTGGAAAAAGTCCAAAGGTATGCTACTAGACTAGTCCCAGAACTAAGAGGCATGAGTTATGAGGAAAGGCTGCGGGAAATGCACCTTACGACACTGGAAGACAAAAGAGTAAGGGGGGACATGATCACAACCTACAAAATCCTCAGGGGAATCGACCGGGTAAACAAGGATGAACTATTCAACACTGGTGGGACGCGAACAAGGGGACACAGGTGGAAGCTGAGTACTCAAATGAGCCACAGAGACGTTAGAAAGAACTTTTTCAGTGTCAGAGTAGTTAGTAAATGGAATGCATTAGGAAGTGATGTGGTGGAGGCTGACTCCATACACAGTTTCAAATGTAGATATGATAGAGCCCAATAGGCTCAGGAATCTGTACACCAGTTGATTGACGGTTGAGAGGCGGGACCAAAGAGGCAGAGCTCAACCCCCGCAAGCACAATTAGGTGAGTACAGTGCCTCACAGCTGAGTCAGCGCTCTGAGGTGGTAGTTCTAAGGGTCCGTGTTCGATCCTCGGCCGAGGCAGAAACAAATGGGCAGAGTTCCTTTCACCCTGATGCCTCTGTTCACCTAGTAGTAGAATAGAGTTAGACAGGTGGTACGGGCTGCTTCCTGGGGGATGTGTGTATGTTAAAGAGAAATATATGTAGTAGTAGATTGAATGATTCTTGTAGCCTAAGTTCGATGGTATATATTTCTCTGCACATCCTTCCTTGCCGTTCTTGAGATAGGGTGAGCCGTTCTTGAGATAGGGTGAGCCGTTCTTGAGATAGGGTGATCCGTTCTTGACATAGAGTGAGCCGTTCTTGAGATAGGGTGAGCCATTCTTGAGATAGGGTGAGCCGTTCTTGAGATAGGGCGAGCCGTTCAAATTGTTCCCTGATTCGTTTTCTTCGTCTATAGAGGGAACGTCGTTGTTGTTCCAATCTTTCCAATCTGTGTATCTTCCTCTTTTTTTTTCTTAGAGGTATGCGCCTTGAGCATATTTCTAGTGCCACTGAGCTTAATTTCTCGAGGCACTGGTTCAGGTTTGCATTCCCTACCTGTTCTTTCCAGCTTATTTTTGTGAGTTCTTGGTTTATTACTTCCCAGTTAATCTGTTTATTGTTGAAATTGAATTTGCTGAATTCTCGTCGTCTAGAATCTGGGACTTTCTGTGAAGTGTTGTCCGGGTCTTGTCTGACCTTCCTTGAGGTTATCTTGAGATGATTTTGGGGCTTTAGTGTCCCCGCGGCCCGGTCCTCGACCAGGCCTCCACATCCAGGAAGCATCCTGTGACAGCTGACTAACACCCAGGTACCTGTTTTACTGCTAGGTAACAGGGGCATAGAGTGAAAGAAACTCTGCCCATTGTTTCTCGCCGGCGCCTGGGATCGAACCCAGGACCACAGGATCACAAGCCCAGCGTGCTGTCCGCTCGGCCGACCGGCTCCCAGGTTGTCTCATTTAGAAGGACAGTTTGTGTGAACTCTGATTTGTGTGTTTTATACACAGAATGATAGCCAATATAAATGATGTTATCGTGTTTGTGGAAGTGCTGCATGTTTTACTTGGTGTTAATATCTGGAGTTCTGGTATGGCGGCCACTGTGTTACTGTCCTCTCTTGCATTTGACCAAGTTGGTGGTAGAGTCTGGATATTTTTTACCATTCTTTTTTACCATTCTTTTACTCCCTCTTGCTAACAAGTCTTCCTGGTATGTGGGGAGTTGTGGCAGTTTTAATAGTGACGTTCTTTTGGTTTTATTCGCCTGGTTCCTCTCATATGAAAAGCTGGACAGTCTCTGTTAGGACATTCTTTCTTACTGAATGACCTCTTACCGAGTACTGGGTGGGAAAGAAGTGAGACTCCGGAAACATTTAAATGTACTAAGAATGTCTATGCTTTCTTGGGTGGTTATATTTCCGTGTTCCGTTTCTTCATCCAGATATCCTATATTTACATATACACTTTTATAATACTGACAGGTTGTGGGTTATTTTGTTTCTCTTGACCCTAGTGGCCCGGACCGACACTGTTGGTCCTGAGTCAGTTGACCCCTCCGCTTCCCTCCCTACTGTCACCCTGAACTGCATCCACGTTTGATTATTGGCCGCCATTGGTTAGGGAAAAGGAGGGACTCACCTGAGTGAGACCACATGGCCTAGTCCCCTCCTGTTTGCGGTCATCTGTGTGTGTAGGGTTATCTTAGATGGACCTCCTGAGGCGTGATTCACAGACAACTTGCCGGTGCACTTACGACACCTGTACAGCGTCCCTGACACGGTATTTGCTATATAGTTTAGGAGACCGGAAGATTACCAGGATGACCGTAACAATGATACTAACGTGAGGTTGTTAACCTGGCAGCAGCGCTTAGTAAAGGCGCGCGCGCGCACACAGACTGAGAGCACGGGGGGGGGGGGGGGGGGAGCGTGGCCTAGACAGACGCCAGGCTGGCCTCAGTAACCCGTTTGCCATGTAGGTGGCGCCGCATGCGGGTATGTCCCAGCTCATACCCACATACCCCTCCTCCCTCCCAGCGTATGCCACACACCTGCGTCTCCCCCACACATCTCTGCCCTCACATCCGTCTTGCCCACACCTGTGACTCCTCGACACCTGTCTCACCCTCCAAAGTTCACACCTGTCTTCATCTACTGTGCTAGTACCTACCTGATCATGGTTCCGAGGATCAACGTCCCCGCGGCCCGGTCTCGTAACTTGCCTCTTGGTTATACCTGTGCATACCCAGAGTATACCCGGAGGGGGTTCGGGGAGTTCTTCTACTCCCCGAGCCCGTCCTAAGGCTAGGTTCGACTTGTGATAACTTGGTCCACCAGGCTGTTGCTTGGAGCGGCCCGCAGGCCCACATATCCACTACAGCCTGGTTGGTCCGGCACTTCTTGCAAGATTCTGTCCAAGTGCCTCTTGAAAACATCCACCTTTGTTCCAGCAATATTTTTAATGCTTGCTGGGAGGGTGTTGAACAGCTGTGGACCTCTGATGTTCAGACAGTGTTCTCTGACTGTGCCTATGGCACCTCTACTCCTCACTGGTTCTGTTCTGCATTTCCTTCCGTATCTTTCGCTCCAGTATGTTGTTATTCTACTGTGCAAATTTGGGACCTGGCCCTCCAGTATCTTCCATGTATATATTAGTTGATACCTTTCTCGTCTCCTTTCCAATGAATACATTTTCAGAGCTTTGAGACGGTCCCAATAGTTTAGATATGTTCTCTGTATTCCCTCTAATACAGAGATCTCTCTTACTCTGAAAGGGGAAGTGAGTACCGAGCAATACTCAAGACGGGACACCACCAGTGATATAAATAGTATTAACATTGTTGTGTGGTCTCTGGATTTGAACGTTCTCATAATCCATCCTGTCATGTTCCTGGCCGCCGCTATATTTGCTCGGTTATGTTCACTAAATGTCAGGTCGTCAGACATCATAATTCCCAGATCTTTTACATGTTGCTTTCCTTCTATGAGTAGGTCTGATTGTGACCTGTACCCTGTGTTTCGTTTAACTTCCTCGTTTCCACCATATTAAGTACCTGGAGTACCTAAGTACCAGGCACCGTTAAATATCAAGTTATTTTCAATTGCCCAATCGAAGACTTTATTTATATGTGATTGTAGTTTTTTTAGTGTCTTTTAAAGATAAAATTTTCATGCTGATTTTTGTGTCATGTGCAAAGGATGACACGAAGCCGGGACTAGTATTTGTCTGTATCCGAGATAAGAATGAGAAAGAGCAGTGATGCGGGACAGGTTGAAATAACGGGGAGGGGTTTAGGTGATGGGGGAGGGGTTGAGATGATGGGGGAGGGGTTGAGATGATGGGAGAGGGGTTGAGGTGATGGGAGAGGGGTTGAGATGATGGGAGAGGGGTTGAGGTGATGGGAGAGGGGTTGAGATGATGGGAGAGGGGTTGAGATGATGGGAGAGGGGTTGAGGTGATGGGAGAGGGGTTGAGATGATGGGAGAGGGGTTGAGGTGATGGGAGAGGGGTTGAGGTGATGGGAGAGGGGTTGAGGTGATGAGAGAGGGGCTGAGATGATGGGGAGGGACTGAGAGGATGGGGAGGGGCTGAGATGATGGGAGAGGGATTGAGATGATGGGAGAGGGGTTGAGGTGATGGGGAGGGGCTGAGAGGATGGGGAGGGGCTCGGATGATGGGGAGGGGCTGAGATGATGGGGGAGGGGTTGAGATAATTGTGTGGGGGTGTGGGAGCAACAAGAGCACTCAAGCTAAGACAGTCAACACACCAGGGAGAGACCCGACACTTCCGCCCCCCCACCTCCCCACCTGTGCTCCAGGACTCCCTCCCCCCCTCCCCCAACCTGTGCACCAGGACCCCCTCCCCCCCACCTGTGCTCCAGGACTCCCTCCCCCCCTCCCCCAACCTGTGCACCAGGACCCCCTCCCCCCCCACCTGTGCACCAGGACCCCCTCCCCCCACTTATGCACCAGGACCCCCTCCCCCCACCTGTGCACCAGGACCCCCTCCCCCCCACCTGTGCACCAGGACCCCCTCCCCCCCACCTGTGCACCAGGACCCCCTTCCCCCCACCTTTGCACCAGGACCCCCTCCCCCCACCTGTGCACCAGGACCCCCTCTCTCCCCCCACCTGTGCACCAGGACCCCCTCCCCCGCTCCCCCCACCTGTGCACCAGGACCCCCTCCCCCCACCTGTGCACTAGGACCCCCTCCCCCGCTCCCCCCACCTGTGCACCAGGACCCCCTCCCCCACCTGTGCACCAGGACCCCCTCCCCCCACCTGTGCACCAGGACCCCCTCCCCCCCACCTGTGCACCAGGACCCCCCTCCCCCCACCTGTGCACCAGGACCCCCTTCCCCCCACCTGTGCACCAGGACCCCCTCCCCCCACCTGTGCACCAGGACCCCCTCTCTCCCCCCACCTGTGCACCAGGACCCCCTCCCCCGCTCCCCCCACCTGTGCACCAGGACCCCCTCCCCCCACCTGTGCACTAGGACCCCCTCCCCCGCTCCCCCCACCTGTGCACCAGGACCCCCTCCCCCACCTGTGCACCAGGACCCCCTCCCCCCCACCTGTGCACCAGGACCCCCTCCCCCCACCTGTGCACCAGGACCCCCTCCCCCACCTGTGCACTAGGACCCCCTCCCCCCACCTGTGCACTAGGACCCCCTCCCCCCACCTGTGCACCAGGACCCCCTCCCCCCACCTGTGCACCAGGACCCCCTCCCCCGCTCCCCCCACCTGTGCACCAGGACCCCCTCCCCCACCTGTGCACCAGGACCCCCTCCCCCCACCTGTGCACCAGGACCCCCTCCCCCCACCTGTGCACCAGGACCCCCTCCCCCACCTGTGCACTAGGACCCCCTCCCCCCACCTGTGCACTAGGACCCCCTCCCCCCACCTGTGCACCAGGACCCCCTCCCCCCACCTGTGCACCAGGACCCCCTCCCCCCACCTGTGCACCAGGACCCCCTCCCCCCACCTGTGCACCAGGACCCCCTCCCCCGCTACCCCCACCTGTGCACCAGGACCCCCTACCCCCACCTGTGCACCAGGACCCCCTCCCCCGCTACCCCCACCTGTGCACCAGGACCCCCTCCCCCGCTACCCCCACCTGTGCACCAGGACCCCCTCCCCCCACCTGTGCACCAGGACCCCCTACCCCCACCTGTGCACCAGGACCCCCTGCCCCCACCTGTGCACCAGAACCCCCCCCCCCTCCTGGCATATCTTGTACTAATCAGTGAGCTGATGAGCACCTGGGCATCATTAAGGTACCCCGCTGTACCCAAGCCACCAGAGTAAACTGGCCAGTAACAAGCCACCAGAGTAAACTGGCCAGTAACAAGCCACCAGAGTAAACTGGCCAGTAACAAGCCACCAGAGTAAACTGGCCAGTAACAAGCCACCAGAGTAAACTGGCCAGTAACAAGCCACCACAGGTTTACCTGTAGTTTACCTGGAGTGGGTTCCTAGAGATCCTCTTCTCCCCAAGCCCAACCTTGACTTGTGGTACCTTGATCAAGAAGGCTGTTGCTTGAAGCAGCCCGCTCTCTCGCATATCTATTGGAACCCCGTTAGAACACACTGGACATCTTGGGTCATCACAACTTTCTTTACCTGTGCACCTTGTCTTGGCCAGCCTCTCCTCTCAGCTAATGCGTCGCGCTTTTTACGCATTCCACCATTTTACGCGTTACGCATTTTACGCATTACGCATTTTACGCATTACGCATTTTACGCATTACGCATTTTACGCATTTCACCAGTCCGTTTAAAATGCGGCGTATTTGTACAAATTAAAACACCATAATATTGACGTTTTCTATGTCTCGGCCTCTATAGGTTAGGTGGGTTGGTTCTGCTAGTACGTTTGGTTCTGCTAGTACGTTTGGTTCTGCTAGTACGCAACAAAACAGTTGGGTTTTTGACGCAGTGGCACATGCAGAGAGGGCTGGGTGGTGGTGGTGATTGTGGTTAGTAATTGTGGTTGGTGGTTGGGTTGTGATCGGTTGGGTGGAACTAATATGGTTGGCGCCATGGATCTTGGAGTTTTTCACCCTCACTCTCCCATGGTGACGCTGTCCGGGCCACCACCACCCCCCTCTACCACCACCACCACCACCCCCTCTACCACCACCACCACCCTCTACCACCACCACCCTCTACCACCACCCCCTCTACCACCACCACCCTCTACCACCACCACCCCCCTCTACCACCACCCCCTCTACCACCACCACCCTCTACCACCACCACCCCCCTCTACCACCACCACCACCCCCCTCTATCACCACCACCACCCCCCTCTATCACCACCCCCCTCTATCACCACCCCCCTCTACCACCACCACCACCACCCCCTCTACCACCACCCCCTCTACCATCACCCCCTCTACCACCACCACCCCCTCTACCACCACCACCACCACCCCCTCTACCACCACCACCACCCTCTACCACCACCACCACCACCCCCTCTACCACCACCACCACCACCACCCCCCTCTACCACCACCACCACCACCCCCCTCTACCACCACTGTAACGGGGGGTGGGGGAAATAGCTCTATCTTGTCCATTATTCCACCCCCCAGTTAACTAACGAGGCCGGGGGAAACAGCTCTCTCTAGTCCGTTATCCCGTCCCCAGTTAGCTAACTATTCTAGAGCACTCCCAGAGTTCCTAAGGCAACCTATCTCGTTCAACACCTTGTAACCTAGGTATTTGACTACCTAGGGGCTAAGACTACAAGGCGCCGTAACTGGATCGGCTACCCGAAACTCTAAAGAGAACTCTAGAATACAGAATCACTGCCCCAAACGTATAAGAGAAAACGAAAGGAAAGAAATGAATAGTGAAGTAATTAGTGAGGGTTTGGGGTGAGAGGCAGAGAGGTGGGAGGAGCGAGGAGGGTCATTAGTTGAAAGTGAGAGTTTAGAGAAGGGTGGAGGGGAGGTGTAGATAGGTAGAAGTAGAAGAGTAGATAGTAGAAGAGTAGATAGTAGACGTAGAAGAGTAGATAGTAGAAGACGAAATGCTGCCACCATCCATTCATGATCAATACATACAAGACAAGGAATGGAACTTGCCTGTATCAAAATATTCTCAAAAGATGTTATTACCATGTATCAACTCCAAACAAGTACTCATTAATATCTTGAATCTAGTAACCACCGAGGCTTTCTCACCTCAACTCAAAGCTCTAGGGAACAAAGACGATTTAAATAATAAGTTCATGTATTTCACATACTAAGTATCATAATTTAGCAATTCAATTAAAATGTTCCAGTTTAATATGCAAAGTGAGTCATCATCCAAGAATTCGAGAACCCTACAACTTGACTGCCCCTGATCATCACACAACACTTGTAAACACGACCAAGTCACCTTACTGCTCAACTCACCAAGTGTGTCTGCCTATAGCTGGATAGAGGGGGGGGGGGTCTGTAGTTGACGGAGACTCCCGCCCTGCCGGCCGACAGCCTCCCTGCTAGGCCGTCTCCTCTGCAATCCTGACTGCCGTTCTGTCTGTTAATGCTTCCTGCTGGATAGCTCTCCGAGTTTATATTGGGGAACCTAGTAGCTAACTCCGCCCACAAGTAGATAGCCTCCGGCACTACCAAGCCACTCCTTAAACGTCGGCATGTTTGAAGGCTACCCGGCTCCAATTATACGCTTAGCGGAAGCAAGGTGAAATTATCATGATCTGACCTCAGGTCACTTGGGGTCATTAACGGTTAGAGGTGTGAGATCTCAGGCAGACAACTGGCGCCTCTCAGATCCTTGTCTGTGACTCGTGTACTCTATATATATTTTAAATAAACTAACCCAAACACTTTTACAGTGTTACATCTCCCCTTCTCCCCGAAAATAAAGTTTTTGCAACACTGCTAAAGCAAGCTAGCTGTGTGCGACAACTTTATTAACGAAAAGAATACATCCTAGCTAAACAAATATACATCATCCTACTCTAAAAAATGAAATATGTAGACAGACGTCCATTGTCTCTGGCTGGGCGACGTCACTGCTTGGTCTTGTAGATAATCCTGTACCACATTTCTTCAACACAACTGCCTCCGTCGCTTCTCCGTCGTTAACGCACAACAACCCTTGGTCAACCCGAAAGCCGTTACTACTTGAACTGCGCACAGGACCGTGGAATTCGGTTGTCCCAGCTGATCTGTAATTGGCCCTACGTCAGTCACCATGAGAGACGTATATTGGGGTTTTTCACAGCTATAGGGACTACAAGTTTCGAGACCTTCATATAGTTGCCAACAGTAGAAATCCCATCCTACTCTTCTTCCTCCCTGTTGCTCCAGCACGCCTCCTTCAGAGAGCTACTTCTGACAGCCACATCAAGTCTGCATGACACAGGAAGAATCACTCAACAGAGCTACCTGCTTGCAGGAGGGGCGGCCAGTCAAGGCAAACGATCCTGTCTTGCAATTACGCTCCATGCAATGATGCTGACACCAGCAAGGGACACTAGGTATCATGTCTCACTCAGCTTGTCTTATCTTCTCTTCTTTCTTCTCTCTATTTCTTCTCTCTTCTTTCTTCTTTCTTCTTTCTTCTTTCTTCTTTCTTCTCTCTTCTTTCTTCTCTCTTCCTCCTCCCATGGGTCTTAGACAAGCGACCTGGGGTCCATTGGGGGTCTGTCCGTCCTGGGGTCCATCCTGGGTAGACCGATGTTGGTGGGACAGACTGGAGTCGTTGTTGCTCCTCTTCCATCATTACTGGGTCGTCTGGGGTCGTCTGCAGAACGACCTGGGGTCCACTGGGTAGACCAATGTTGACTGACCGAGAGGGCTGCATCTTGGGGTCCCCTGGGGTGGTGATGGTGGTGGAGCCATGACCTCCAGGTAGTGGGCTGGTCGTGGTGGTGGTGATTAACGCCCGTGAGTGTGGTACACAGCAGCCGTCTCCCTCTTTTGTATGTGCGTCTCTCCTCTCTTCTGGCTCCCACCTGTGGGTGAACAGAAAGGCGACAATATCGTGCTCCCAAGATATGTTATGTGACCCTGTAGTTTGTATAGGGTTACACAGTCCAGTCATACCGCTCTCCTCCTGGCAACAACTACACTTAAATTTTTAAAATAATCCAATTAACACTGAATGATATTGACTTGGTGGAACATAAGACAGTAACAGAGGAAAGTTAGAGAAGAGAGAATAAGGTCATCACTACCTTTAACTTGTCACAAAAAAAAATCAACACTAATAGACAAAACACTAGCCTAAACTTAACTGTACCGTTCCTAATCTTAAGTACATAATTAACCATTACTCCCACCCTTAACCTACAGCCACCTACGTGACCCAGAGTGTCTCCCTAGCTTCTCTGCCGGTAAACAACTCAAAACTGTTGCCACACCTGTGACCAGACTATCTAACGTCGAGCGTCCCCAACGTGAAGTCTACTGACATACTAAGCCTCCCCCTAGCATGCTGTACAATACCAGTACACCTCGGGTTATTGCGTTCAAATGGAGTAAAACAGTCGATCGCAATAATCTGAGCAGAACCACTACTTAAACTATTTAAAAACTACACCTGCCACTCCCCACTGACCTGGAGACCAGCGGTGGCTGGGTGTCCCCGTGGGACATGCGAGGTCACCTGTCACACTCAGCTGACCTGCACTACCCGCCAACCGCTAGGTTCCCAAATCGCCAAATCTTATCACTAACATTAATCACTACACACGCAAGTTCTGGTAAACATTCCCTGAACACCACAAAACTCACAAAATCCCTAAACACAACACCAGAGAATCACTATCTCCTAAACTGAAAAAAGCTCGCTAACTCGCGAATATTAAACACCTGTCAAGATCTCCCTGATAGCGCCTGAGCGGCAAAAGACACGTGGGACTGAACAATGTTAAAAGAACACCAACTACCTACAACATTGTTCAACACCGCTGCCATCATTGTAACGGGGGGTGGGGGAAATAGCTCTATCTTGTCCATTATTCCACCCCCCAGTTAACTAACGAGGCCGGGGGAAACAGCTCTCTCTAGTCCGTTATCCCGTCCCCAGTTAGCTAACTATTCTAGAGCACTCCCAGAGTTCCTAAGGCAACCTATCTCGTTCAACACCTTGTAACCTAGGTATTTGACTACCTAGGGGCTAAGACTACAAGGCGCCGTAACTGGATCGGCTACCCGAAACTCTAAAGAGAACTCTAGAATACAGAATCACTGCCCCAAACGTATAAGAGAAAACGAAAGGAAAGAAATGAATAGTGAAGTAATTAGTGAGGGTTTGGGGTGAGAGGCAGAGAGGTGGGAGGAGCGAGGAGGGTCATTAGTTGAAAGTGAGAGTTTAGAGAAGGGTGGAGGGGGAGGTGTAGATAGGTAGAAGTAGAAGAGTAGATAGTAGAAGAGTAGATAGTAGACGTAGAAGAGTAGATAGTAGAAGACGAAATGCTGCCACCATCCATTCATGATCAATACATACAAGACAAGGAATGGAACTTGCCTGTATCAAAATATTCTCAAAAGATGTTATTACCATGTATCAACTCCAAACAAGTACTCATTAATATCTTGAATCTAGTAACCACCGAGGCTTTCTCACCTCAACTCAAAGCTCTAGGGAACAAAGACGATTTAAATAATAAGTTCATGTATTTCACATACTAAGTATCATAATTTAGCAATTCAATTAAAATGTTCCAGTTTAATATGCAAAGTGAGTCATCATCCAAGAATTCGAGAACCCTACAACTTGACTGCCCCTGATCATCACACAACACTTGTAAACACGACCAAGTCACCTTACTGCTCAACTCACCAAGTGTGTCTGCCTATAGCTGGATAGAGGGGGGGGGGTCTGTAGTTGACGGAGACTCCCGCCCTGCCGGCCGACAGCCTCCCTGCTAGGCCGTCTCCTCTGCAATCCTGACTGCCGTTCTGTCTGTTAATGCTTCCTGCTGGATAGCTCTCCGAGTTTATATTGGGGAACCTAGTAGCTAACTCCGCCCACAAGTAGATAGCCTCCGGCACTACCAAGCCACTCCTTAAACGTCGGCATGTTTGAAGGCTACCCGGCTCCAATTATACGCTTAGCGGAAGCAAGGTGAAATTATCATGATCTGACCTCAGGTCACTTGGGGTCATTAACGGTTAGAGGTGTGAGATCTCAGGCAGACAACTGGCGCCTCTCAGATCCTTGTCTGTGACTCGTGTACTCTATATATATTTTAAATAAACTAACCCAAACACTTTTACAGTGTTACATCACCACCCCCCTCTACCACCACCACCACCACCACCCCCTCTACCACCACCACCCTCTACCACCACCACCCCCCTCTACCACCACCCCCTCTACCACCACCACCCTCTACCACCACCACCCTCTACCACCACCACCCTCTACCACCACCACCCCCCTCTACCACCACCCCCTCTACCACCACCACCCTCTGTAACACGGGTTCGGGTTCCACTCACTTTACTTCCTTCTTTCTTTGCCCTCTACCCGTATTCTTACTTTTATTTCTAAACCAAGGGACTCCAAAACTTTTACCAAAGCCAACTCCACGCCACGTGGTCCTAAGACGATTGACCGACTTAGGATTCTACACCCAGTATGACGTGACCTAAGCTCTGAACAAAACCCTAGAGTCACCTCTGCTGCCACCACCAGACCAGTAATACACGAGCAATGATCGAGGTCTGGATCGATCACGCTAATTAATCAACCTAGGGGCTTGATCCCCACTATAAACGATGACCTTGAGTGTGGAATAAATTACACGGTAATGATAATTCCGATTCGATGTTAGAATCGGCGCCCAATGCAACTCTGCCTCGTGTGGACCACGTGACCAGGACAAGTATACACATAAAACACATGGAAACAATAAAATGCAAATTAATAACAAATTTAATTTATTAAACGAAAACTAAAACAAAATCTAAATATGTTCACTCCCTATCACTTTAACACTCCCTACTTGACCTGAGTGGCAAATGAGACTATTTCTATACTTAACAATAGCAACTATACCTTGGGCGACCACAGCTCTGGGTGTTGGGGCTGTTCTTGGGGAGAGGTAAGATGTTTTGACCTCTCCCAGCTGCTCGGCAGATCACACTGATTTTTTCCTTGTCTGGACTACCCCAGACAGAGTATTGTATCCTTCCGCATCGCTTACCCAGTTACTTTAGCAAGGTTAAGTTATAACAATTAAACTCTGTTGTACTTAATTGATCCAGACTGGTTGAATTATTTTACTTTAATTAGATTACACAAACATCTAACGGCAAAGCTGTTCCCGATCACAAAAATGGTTATTAAAACTTTGAGAAATATTAGACATGTCAACCCTGCTGACCTATGACCGCCGGTCACTCCGCTTTAAAAGTTAGATCCGATTCGTGACGTCACTGATGGTGACTTAAACTCAATAATTAGAATACTCTTGATATTGTATCCAGTACTATTATACAATACAATTTTAATGCAAAATGAATAAAGGCTAATTTTCTCTAAATTACTGAATACTATAGGATGATTCATTATACACAGTTATGAACAAAGCGTCGGTTATTTCCACCGCGAATTCCCCTGGGGGTCAGGTCACCATGCGGCTCAGCTTCCCATTCTCTTTTGTCGATAAACCACTCTGGATAATTCTTACAACAGCCTAGTCTGTTACACCTCTACCACCACCACCCCCCTCTACCACCACCACCACCCCCCTCTATCACCACCACCACCCCCCTCTATCACCACCCCCCTCTATCACCACCCCCCTCTACCACCACCACCACCACCCCCTCTACCACCACCCCCTCTACCATCACCCCCTCTACCACCACCACCCCCTCTACCACCACCCCCTCTACCACCACCCCCTCTACCACCACCACCACCACCCCCTCTACCACCACCACCACCACCCCCCTCTACCACCACCACCCCCCCTCTACCACCACCACCACCACCACCCCCTCTACCACCACCCCCTCTACCACCACCACCACCACCCCCTCTACCACCACCACCACCACCCCCCTCTACCACCACCACCCCCCTCTACCACCACCACCCCCCTCTACCACCACCACCACCACCACCCCCTCTACCACCACCCCCTCTACCACCACCACCACCACCCCCTCTACCACCACCACCACCACCCCCCTCTACCACCACCACCCCCCTCTACCACCACCACCCCCCTCTACCACCACCACCACCACCACCCCCTCTACCACCACCACCACCTCTACCACCACCACGCCCTCTACCCCCCACCACCACCATCAGGATGACAGCGGACGTCACCTGTCACGGGGTGACATCAGTACTTGAGGAGTGTCATGGGAGAAGTGGCACAGTGCCTGGTGGCGCTGCTGAGAGGCGGCGTGGGAGAGGCGCGTCTACCATGCCAGAGAGAGGGAGATTGAGAGAGAGAGAGAGAGAGGGAGAGGGAGAGTGAGAGGGAGGGAGAGAGAGAGAGAGAGAGAGAGAGAGAGAGAGAGAGAGAGAGAGAGAGAGAGAACGAGAACGAGAACGAGAACACATCAACAAGAGCCGCTCAGTAGTTAATAACTACAGACCAGTGTCACTGCTCTCGTATAATCCTAGAATCACTAATCGCTCAGCAAATGATATAATTTTGTTACCATTATCGGCTACTATGTGATCCACAGTCTGGTTTTAGGAAGGGTCGATCTGCTGCTGATCTCTTGTTCAATCTCTCCACTAAGTGGCATCAGTCACTGGATGACTCCAAGATCAGCTGTGTTGTTGCTCTAGACACAGCAGGAGCCTTTGGTCGGGTCTGGCACTCTGGATTAGTAGTGAAGCTTCAAGCACTAGGCATCTGAGGCTCCGTCTTAGGAACATCATTAAACAATAAAAGACTACTTTCAAGGACGGACTCTAAAGGTAGTCCTCAATGGAGCAGGTTTCGAAAGCCACTCAATTGGTGGCAGCGTTCCACAGGGTAGAGTGCTTGGCCCTCTGCTGTGGAATGTGTTTCAACGATCTACCTCATCTCATTGCTGAAGCCCAAGCCTGTGCTGACGACTGCACGCTAAGCCTTACATTTGGAGAGCAAGAAATGCCAACTGCTACAAGACTCGCCATTCGCCGACTTTCAGCGATTTCTACCTGGGGTAGAAGATGGCAGGTCACATTTGCCGGTGAGAAAACTCAGGTGATGATCGTAACTGGACTCTACATTGTAAATCAGACAGGCTTGCAAATCTAGAGTTAAGAGATGAAATTGACAAACTGGGCATGAAGTTTGACTCTCCTATGACAATGAATAATCACACGCTTAACCTAGCTCAAAAGCCAGCAAGGATACAACCCTGGACGATACCTGGTTGATGGGGTGCTGGGAGTTCTTCAATTCCCCAGAGTTTGGTCCACCAGGTCCACTAACCCTACAGAGAATCACACACTTGCTTGACAGTAGGGGCTGCAAAACCTTACATTATGAAGCACAAGTTTGCTCCTATCTTTGAGTATGTACCCCTCTCCTGGATTGCCTGCCCTCCATCATTCATCAGAATGTTAGACAAAGTGGAGAGCCGTACAGAAGGCTCTTCTCTAGTCTTGACCAAGTCTGGTGGGAACCGTCTGAATATCTAAGCCTGTAACACCGTCGTGACGTTGGTAGACTAAATGTTAGGTACAAGGCATTCTCAAAGTTCTTTACCTGGCCCAACTCCGTGGACAACCAGTAGTTGGCAGAACAACCCGTAGAACAACACTCTCAATCTTCAACAGTCTCATGCCGGAACTGCCGTTCTCAAGAACTTCACTCCATCAGCGATCATTCATTTCTAGGCTGACTCGCATCTGGAACCTGTTCACCCAACAGGTTGATACACGGGACAGCAGGTCAACGGGTCACATGAAGGCTCTGGCACACACTTGGCTATGGGCTTATTCTCTTCCTTATAAAAAATGTTGGGCCTCACACGCCTGGAGTCCAGGATTCGAGACCCATATAGCCCAGGTGGCCCAGGCTGTATGGATCTAACCTGATATAATTGTCACTTAGATTTAAATAAAGATCATTAAACAAAATCTTGGGGCAGGCATCAGATGAACTGAGGCAGGATGACAGCTCTTGCTTGCAGTTTCACTAGATACTTCACTTGACAGCCCTAATGAACCCGTGTCTTTGTAAAAAAAAAGAGGAGAGTGAAAAGAGAGACAACCCTAGATTTAGATTTAGAGAGAGAGAGAGAGAGAGAGAGAGAGAGAGAGAGAGAGAGAGAGATCAGACAGTTGTAACCAACCAAGCAGAATTAAGGGGCATGGCGCTGGACAGGTCCACTTTGGGAAGGTTGCCTTTCCTGCAGACCAACTGGCGCCCTCCCCCTCCACCCCGTTAGATATTCTAGCCCCTCCCTCCCTCCCTCTTTCCTTGCCTCCCTCCCTCCCCTCCCCCCTTTGGCTGCCCCTTCTCTCTAAGCCCTTCATTAATCTCTTTCTGGCACAATTCTCTCATTCCATTTCAATCATAACATCTCGTGGAATCCCAACTGGCCCTTTCTTGTGTGTGTTACACGTGGGAGGGGAGGTCGTCCCTGTGGGAGGTCAGGGCTTGCGTGGGAGAATGAGGAGAAAAATGAAGACCTGAAACATAATACAGGTACAAAACACAATCAAATCTGCCCATAGTAGGAAAGCATCATGTAAAGGATTTGGGAATAATAATGTCCGACGACCTAACGTTTAGGGAGCATAACCAAGCAAATATTGCGGCAGAGAGAAAAATGATAGGATGGATTAAGAGAACGTTCAAATCCAGGGATCCCATCACAATGGTTGTTCTCTTCAAGTCACTTGTGTTGTCCCGTCTCGAGTACTGCTCAGTACTCACTTCCCCCTTCAGAGCAGGAGAGATTGCTGAAATAGAGGGAATACAGAGAACATATACGGAACGCATAGACGAGATAAAGCATCTAAATTATTGGGATCGTCTCAAAGCTCTCCAAATGTACTCACTAGAAAGGAGACGAGAGAGATACTAAATATCTCGCGTGGAAAATACTGGAGTGCCAGTAGTGCTAAATCTACACAGTAAAATAACAACGTACTGGAGTGAACGATATGGAAGAAAATGCAGAATAGAACCAGTGAAGAGCAGAGGTGCCATAGGCACAATCAGAGAACACTGTATAAACATCAGAGGTCCGCGGTTGTTCAACGTCCTCCCAGCGAGCATAAGAAATATTGCCGGAACAACCGTGGACATCTTCAAGAGAAAACTATCTAGTTTTCTTCAAGGAGTGCCGGACCAACCGGGCTGTGGTGGGTATGTGGGCCTGCGGGCCGCTCCAAGCAACAGCCTGGTGGACCAAGCTCTCAGAACCCTATCAAGAAGGTATCAAGCAGGTGTGGACTTGCGCAGGAGGTAGCTATTGTCGCTGTGGGTTGTGTCGACTTGCGTGGGAGCAGAGGTCGTCTCTGTGGATGGTGGGGGATTACGTGGGAGAAATCGGATTCATAGTGGATTACCGTGTTTTTGTAGTTGGTTCATCTGGATTGTTACCGATTGATGAAGTGTTTGTGTTAACCTGCCTCCCGGCACCATGCAACGGAAGGCAACCATCAAGGGAAAGCGGCAAGACATTACCACTATATAGTACTGGGGAGGGATCAGGATAAGGATTTGGGATGGGACGGTGGGAAGGAATGGTGCCCAACCACTTGGACGGTCGGGGATTAAACACCGACCTGCATGAAGTGAGACCGTCGCTCTACCGTCCAGCCCAAGTGGTTGGGCATACATGGATGGTGATAAAGGAGCAGCATGTGCCCAGTAGGGGCGGTGACCGCCACCACAGGCGTGCACACATGACTCTCGCCACAAATATAGTGTGACTGGAGGCCTTAACCCTCAAGTGTGGTGGGGCTTCAAGTGAAAGTTCCTCTTGTGGTCCCCTCACCTGAGTCCTGAGCCTCTCTTACCTCCTCTATTATGCTCCTTTACAATCTTCCCTCTCGCCTCCAAACATAACAAAAACTGTACGACCACTTGCACTGGTGGATAGGGTGACGGCCTCGCTCCTTGCAGGGTCGGCGTTTGTTCCCGGATAGTCCAAGTGGTTGGGCACCTTCACGTACTCCGTCTTCATATCCCAGCTCCTTATCCACATATCCTTTCCCGGTGGTATATAGTCATACTGGCTTAGCACTTTCTCTAGAGGTAATATTTCCGGCGCCTTGCGAATGATTTGATCTGGGTTCGAGTCCCGGCGCAGGGAGGATGATCTATATGTCAGTCTTCGACTGTTCGCCCCTATTCATCCAGCAGAATTAGAGTACCTGGTTGTTAATCATATGGCGGGTCGTGTTTCAGGGAAGACTAGTAGGATAAGGCTTACCATGAGCTATGGGAAGGGAAAGCTCTCAGTCTGCTTACATGAGTCAGCAGTCGTCGGCTCTGTATCCTCCTGTGTAAAAATCAGTAAAGTGTAAAATTTCGTAAATCGCAGCACAAGGAGTCAGTGTGTGACTAATGTATGCTCTTCTTGGTGGTAGTCACCTTCAGTCATCTTCTTCTTGGTGGTAGTCACCTTCAGTCATCTTCTTCTTGGTGGTAGTCACCTTCAGTCATCTTCTTCTTGGTGGTAGTCACCTTTAGTCATCTTCTTCTTGGTGGTAGTCACCTTCAGTCATCTTCTTCTTGGTGGTAGTCACCTTCAGTCATCTTCTTCTTGGTGGTAGTCACCTTCAGTCATCTTCTTCTTGGTGGTAGTCACCTTTAGTCATCTTCTTCTTGGTGGTAGTCACCTTCAGTCATCTTCTTCTTGGTGGTAGTCACCTTCAGTCATCTTCTTCTTGGTGGTAGTCACCTTTAGTCATCTTCTTCTTGGTGGTAGTCACCTTTAGTCATCTTCTTCTTGGTGGTAGTCACCTTTAGTCATCTTCTTCTTGGTGGTAGTCACCTTTAGTCATCTTCTTCTTGGTGGTAGTCACCTTCAGTCATCTTCTTCTTGGTGGTAGTCACCTTCAGTCATCTTCTTCTTGGTGGTAGTCACCTTCAGTCATCTTCTTCTTGGTGGTAGTCACCTTCAGTCATCTTCTTCTTGGTGGTAGTCACCTTTAGTAAGACCATCTTTCAGTCGGGCTGTTGTTCCGTATGCAAATCAGATATTTCTATATGTATAAGCGATAATGTTCGAGTTTGAGGAACTTCCATCATCATAGGCTGGGTGAGGGGCCGACCCCTATGTCCCTTCTTAAGAAGGCCGATCCCCCGTGCCCTTCTCTGAGACGGAACGGCAAGTATTCTGAATCCTAGCGACTCGTATTAAGGATGAAATGTGGGGTTGATTGTCCGTAGATTGTTAAACACATTTTACGGGTTATCGACGTAGAATGAACGTGAATAACGTTAATTCAACGTTGATTTAAATTCAGTAACGTTGACTAAATGTTACTTGAACATATTTACCTACTGGGAAGGACAATGGGAAGGAGGGAGGGAGGAAAGCAGAGGAAACAAGAGGGAAGGAGATAGAGGGAACAGGAAGGAGGGAGGTAGAGAGCACATTAGCCAGGGTTACAGTCTCTCGCTCTCCGAACAATATTTCCATGGTTGCCGGAGTTGATGGCAGGATAGTGACCGTGACTGTTGCTGGCAGCTGCAACTTGTCATGGTTGCAATTACAGCTTGTATCTGTGTTTCTCATGTTGGGGTCGGAACACTTAACAATGAATACAAATTGGACGAGTGTGGATTCAGGAAAGACCTGGGTAAATACTGGTTTGGAAACAGGGTTCTTGATTTGTGGGACAATTTACCGGGTATCATAACAGTCGTGGGATCACCCGATTACCTGGTTGATGGGGTTCTGGGAGTTCTTCTGCTCCCCAAGCCCGGCCCGAGGCCAGGCTTGACTTGTGAGAGTTTGGTCCACCAGGCTGTTCCTTGGAGCGGCCCGCAGGCCCACATACCCACCACAGCCCGGTTGGTCCGGCACTCCTTGGAGAAAACGATCTAGTTTTTCCTTGAAGATGTCCACGGTTGTTCCGGCAATATTTCTTATGCTCGCTGGGAGGACGTTGAACAACCGCGGACCTCTGATGTTTATACAGTGTTCTCTGATTGTGCCTATGGCACCTCTGCTCTTCACTGGTTCTATTCTGCATTTCCTTCCATATCGTTCACTCCAGTACGTTGTTATTTTACTGTGTAGATTTGGGACCTGTCCCTCCAGTATCTTCCATGTGTATATTATTTTGTATCTCTCTCGTCTCCTTTCTAGTGAGTACATTTGAAAGCTTTGAGACGATCCCAATAATTTAGGTGCTTTATCTCGTCTATGCGTGCCGTATATGTTCTCTGTATTCCCTCTATTTCAGCAATCTCTCCTGCTCTGAAGGGGGAAGTGAGTACTGAGCAGTACTCAAGACGGGACAACACAAGTGACTTGAAGAGTACAACCATTGTGATGGGATCCCTGGATTTGAAAGTTCTCGTAATCCATCCGATCATTTTTCTGGCTGACGCAATATTTGCTTGGTTATGCTCCCTAAACGTTAGGTCGTCGGACATCATTATTCCCAAATCCTTGACATGCTGTTTTCCTACTATGGGAAGATTCGATTGTGTTTTGTACCCTGTATTATGTTTCAGATCCTCATTTTTGCCGTACCTGAGTACCTGGAATTTATCACTGGGGTACACGTGTCCTCTGATACAACGTGTATTATGGTGCAGAAGGTGAAGGTGAAAGTGTCCCAGTGTCCCAGACCACCTCCTGGCTGATGGTCAACCAGGCTGTCAGTGGCCGCTGTTCGCAGTCTGGCGTGTGACTTACAACGGCCTCTCGTGTCCTAAGGAGTGTTTATCAAGTTCCTGGTTATAACAGGAAATGGAAAGAAAACACGAGTCGCTAACAACTTAAAATACCTGAATAACGAGGACTTGAAGAGAACACAAGCTAGGACTTGAGCACTAAGTTGGTGGGGGGTTGGGGGGCTGGGGGGTGGGGGGGCACCCACGTGGTGGATGGAATGTGGGAAGGGGGAAGGGGGGGGGGGGAACCACCCAGGTGGAAAAGGACAAGGGCGTGTCGATTGTTAGGGGCTGACCCCGCCCGTCCGGCCCCCACGCCCACAGCGCCCCACGCCCACAGCACCCCACGCCCACAGCGCCGTAAGATGTCCCTGTTATCTTTACAGGACTAACAATAGGCACTTGTGGTCCTCACACGGTCACTTGACCCAAACACTTAACTCTAACCCCGCCTTCACTCCATCAGAAGGCGGGGTCAAGAGCTTAGGCTCGATCCCGCAAGCCTACATAGGTGAGTACAGACACACACACACAGAACCCCCGCTCTCAACGGGTTCATTGTTCAATATGTTAGAATACCTCAAGATTTGTTGACCAGACAACTCTGGATATCGACTACAGGTAAGCGTTTGGTAAATTACAGGTAAGCAACGGGTAGACTATAACAGCTAAACTACATATAGATTACAGGTAGACTATAGGTAAACAGGTAGATTACAGGTAAACAGGTATATTACAGGTAAACATGCAGGCTACAGGTAAACTTCAAGTAGACTAAAGGTAAACTGTAGGTAAACCAGTAGATTAAAGGTTGACTACAATTAAATTACAGATAAACTACATTGTGGTTGAAATTGTATCAGTTGTGAGGACATGACTGTAGGTACAGTGGTGCCTGTACCCCTCACTCACCCACCCTCCCTCACAACCCACCCACCCTCACTCACCCACCCTCACCCACGTCCTCTCGAATAGTGCAAGTGTGAAAATAGTGTAAAACAGTGTCCCGTTTTCTATTAACAACTCCTAGGTTAGATTGTGGCAGTTTAGTACACCAGTTTAGAGACGTTGTGATCTCTGGAGAGGCCGTGGGTGTGCTCCCCGCCCCCACACACAGGTACGTTATACACAAGCCACACTAAACAACAGAGCTGTTGTGGGTGTGGGGCGGTCAGCTATCCGTCAACCTGTGGCGACCTTGGTCACTCAACCGCAGATAAACAACGCCCTCACCCCCCCCCCCTCACAACCACCCACAGTGAAGGGTTAGGAGGTGTAGCGACATACAAATACTCTCCACCATAGGCTAAGTAGCTGCCCTGTATGGACCAAAACTCCTGTAGTTTCATCAGTTCCTTTTTACTTATAACAACCGAAAAATATAGGAAATTGGAGAAGGCCAACTGGCTCATACGAGGCAGCTCCTATTGGTCCATACGAGGCAGCTCCTATTGGTCCATACGAGGCAGCTCCTATTGGTCCATACGAGGCAGCTCCTATTGGTCCATACGAGGCAGCTCCTATTGGTCCATACGAGGCAGCTCCTATTGGTCCATACGAGGTAGCTCCTATTGGTCCATACGAGGCAGCTCCTATTGGTCCATACGAGGCAGCTCCTATTGGTCCATACGAGGCAGCTCCTATTGGTCCATACGAGGTAGCTCCTATTGGTCCATACGAGGCAGCTCCTATTGGTCCATACGAGGCAGCTCCTATTGGTCCATACGAGGCAGCTCCTATTGGTCCATACGAGGTAGCTCCTATTGGTCCATACGAGGCAGCTCCTATTGGTCCATACGAGGCAGCTCCTATTGGCTCATACGAGGCAGCTCCTATTGGTCCATACGAGGCAGCTCCTATTGGTCCATACGAGGCAGCTCCTATTGGTCCATACGAGGCAGCTCCTATTGGTCCATACGAGGCAGCTCTTATTGGTCCATAATTCCTACTGCCCCATAATTCCTACATATTCGTATTCATAATTCCTACATATTCGTATTCATAATTCCTACATATTTCGGTCATAATTCGCATACTGTCTGTGTGGCATAGACATCAATACCATATATTCCAGGTAAACTTTCTCTTACCATATGTGAAGGAGTTCTTCACATGAGGGCATAATGCTCAGGTGTGTTACTGCTCTCTACCATTACCGCCAGCTTCACTTCTTCATCCTCCTCTTGGATCACCTTAATTCTTGTCTTTAGTGCTTTCACACTTATCTGACATACACCATAGACAAGAGTTTTTTCCCCGTGGTCCTCGTCGCTGTCTCATCACTGCGATGTTCACCAGTGTTCCCGCGTGTGAGGGGAGCCACATGACTCGTACTTTGTACCCATATATGTTAGTGTCTTAATGGTCACCCTGCTCTGCTTCACGACATACTCATATACTGGTCTTGTCCTGTATAAGGACTCCAACGCTTCACTACTCTCAATAAGAAATAGGCATATTTACTACTTCCTTTAAGCTCACTAATACAGCTTGAAGTTTAGTCTGCGTTGAAGAGACAGTTACTTATAAGGTGTTGTCTACGGTGCCGATGTCAGCGGACTGTCAAACGAGTGGCGCTGCTATGGTGCTATACCTGGAGCATACCTGGAGCATACCTGGAGCATATCTAGAGAGGGTTCTGGGAATTCTTTTACTCCCCGAGCCCCGTTCGAGGCCAGGCTCGACTTGTGAGAGCTTGGTTCAACAGACATGGAGCGGCCCGCAGGCCCACATATCCACTACAGCCTGGTTACACCGGCACTTCTTGCAAGAACCTGTCTAAGTGCCTCTTGAATACACCCACCTTTGTTCCGGCAATATTTCTAATGCTTGCTGGGAGGGTGTTGAACAGCTGTGGACCTCTGATGTTCAGTGTTCTCTGATTGTACCTATGGCACCTCTACTCCTCACTGGTTCTATTCTGCATTTCCTTCCATACCTTTCGCTCCAGTATGTTGTTATTCTACTGTGCAAATTTGGGACCTGGCCCTCCAGTATCTTCCATGTATATATTATTTGACACCTTTCTCGTCTCCTTCCCAGAGAGTACATTTTGAGAGCTTAAAGACGGCCACAATATTTTAGATGTTTTATCGCGTCTATGTGTGCCGTATATGTTCTCTGTATTCCCTCTAATACAGAGATCTCTCCTAAGTGAGTACCGAGCAATCCACAAGACGGGACTCAGTAAAGTAGCCATCACAACTGGAAGAAAAATGACAGGTTGGATAACAAAAACTTTTCAAACAAAAGATGTTATAATAATAGTGATACTTGCCATGATTTCCGGGACGTTGAGCCCCGAAATCATGGCAAGGTAACCGCAATTTAAGGGAACACCACCAGTGATATAAATAATATTAACATTGCTGTGTGGTCTCTGGATATGAACGTTCTCATAATCCATCCTGTCATGTTCCTGGCCGCCGCTATATTTGCTCGGTTATGTTCACTAAATGTCAGGTCGTCAGACATCATAATTCCCAGATCTTTCACATGTATGTATGTAATGTATGAAGTATGTTCACGCTGCTATGGTGGTATGGTCACTCACAGGATGAGTGACGCTGCTATGGTCACTCACAGGATGAGTGACGCTGGAATGGTCACTCGCAGGATGAGTGACGCTGGTATGGTCACTCACAGGATGAGTGACGCCGGTATGGTCACTCACAGGATGAGTGACGCTGGTATGGTCACTCACAGGATGAGTGACGCTGGAATGGTCACTCACAGGATGAGTGACGCTGGTATGGTCACTCACAGGATGAGTGACGCTGGTATGGTCACTCACAGGACGAGTGACGCTAGTATGGTCACTCATAGGATGAGTGACGCGACCAATAAACTCGCTCTTCGGGCCAAATTTAAACCAGAGTGAGTTTTTTTTGTTTTTTATTATTTTCTACCACAGACGTGGCCACACATTTACAATACTAACCATGAGCATATATACATTTTCTTCTGTCCTCCATGGACAGGGTGAGAGAGCTGTTAAACATATAGTTCAGGGATTTATTGAAGAATCAACCACAGAAGGTGAATGTAGTGCTTTTAAAATGCTAAGCTAACCTACATACGTAAATACATAGATACACAGAGTTACGTCTGCCCTACATAAAGTGTTCGATGTGTTCTTTACATAGTATCATTAATGTGCATTTACAATGGTGAAATATAATTCTGATCAGTTTCCACATATACTTTATGCACATACATACATATATATATACGCACACATATACATACATACACTTACATTTATGGCTCTCCTACTCTGAGAGGGTAAGATAGCTGATAGAGAAACTAGTGTGTTATTAAGCACTTAACCACTGAAGGTGATTAAGGTGCTTTTACAAGCTCAGGTTATATAGTTACATCACATACATACATTGTATGTATAGTTGATATATAGTTGATACATTACATGGTCAATCTTGGGTACAAATCCAATATATCACCAGCATACCTCAGCCCAGGAGGGCGAAAACCAGAGTGAGTGTGGTCGACGGGTGGGCGGGAAGACGGTCCCGCTGGCCCCATGACCACCCATCGTGCTCAGAAAGGTAACACCACCCGCATATCCACTCTTCCTCATTACCACCACCCATCACCACCACCCACCGCCCACAACCACCACCCACCACCACCACCCACCGCCCACAACCACCACCCACCGCCCACAACCACCACCCACCACCATCTCCCACCACAACCCGTTCTCGCAAATTTAATAAGTCAATATTGACTTATTAGTTGCGTGCATATGTGACATACTAAACATAATAGTTTCCCTTGAAAAGCTTCATAGAAAACACCGACCTTACCTAACCTACTTAGTATGTTAAGATAAGCATCTTATTGCTTCGTAATTACAATTATTACCTAACCTATACTTATAATAGGTTAAGTAACAATTGTAATTACGAAGCTATAAGATGCTTATTTTAACATACTAAGTAGGTTAGGTAAGGTCGGTGTTTTCTATGAAGCTTTTCAAGGGAAACTATTATGTTTAGTATGTCACCTATGCACGCAACTAATAAGTCAATATTGACTTATTAAATTTGCGAGAACGGGTTGCCCACCACCACCCACCGCCCACGACCACCACCCACGACCACCACCCACCACCCACGACCACCACCCACGACCACCACCCATCACCCACGACCACCACCTACCACACAAAATGCAGATGTTGTATACACAGACTTTACAAAGGGCATTCGATAAGTGTGACAGTGGTCGGGCCGTGCTCGGGGAGTAGAAGAACTCTCGAAACCCTCTCTAGGTATGTTCCAGGTATGCTGACCACCACCATCCCCCCACCACCACACTCACTAGCTGGGACAGTAGTCGACACCGTCACAATTGGGGGCGCATTAATCGGGAGGACAGGTTGATGGACTAGAGCTACTTAGCACCTTCCTTGTATGGTTCCTCTTGCTCTACTGTCTGGTGGTTCCGGGGATCACTGTCACCGCGGCCCGGTCTCTGACTAAACTTCTTGGTTGATGGTCTGGTCAACTATGCTGTTTGTCGCCGTTGTTCGCATTCTGTCGTTGGAAGGTGTTTCTCAAGTTTACTCTTGAACGCTGAAACGGGTATCGATCAGGACAGTCATCCGGGTCCCCTCAAGGTCAGCGTTTTTGTGTCAATTTTATGTTTTGTCCGAAACGCTTTACATACTAATGGCTTCATAGTATGTGCAACTCCTGTCCTTACCATTGTACATTACTAATATGTTCTTTGTACCACATAATTTTGGGTAAACATTGAATTGAAATACGCATATTTGGAGGCGTAGTCAGGTCTACGTGCAGTTTTCATGGCGTATATTGATGGATTACTTTCTAGGGCTGCGTGAAGTAGCCTACTGGAGGCGTATATTACGGTATTCTAATTGTTGCAAGGTTATGTGTAGTAGTCGTAGTAGTAGTAGTAGTAGTAGTAGTAGTAGTAGTAGTAGTAGTAGTAGTAGTAGTAGTAGTAGTAGTAGTAGTGGTAGGAGTCATCCATCAGTCTCAGGAGACTATGGAGTTGGGCTCTGGTTGTCGGTCTGGAGACGTATATTCCGTTATTTTAATTGTTGTAAAATTAATGTGGAGTATTGGAGTCGTAAGTCTGGCAGTGTATATTGTTGTATGGCTACTTGGCGTACTGGGGCGTGTATTAAATAATACTTTATATTTCAGGGTTACCTCGAGTACTGGAGACTTCACCCGGAGTCCGGCATCTCCCAGCATCATGTTGATGATCTCTTCTCTAACATAGAGCAGATCTATGCCTTCAACAGGTGAGTAACACGCGCTAGTCACCACTTTATTCATATATATATATATATATATATATATATATATATATATATATATATATATATATATATATATATATGTGTGTGTGTACATACAAAAGAATGGGGGTGGTAGGAGAAGATAATATTAGTGTTCAGTGAGAAACCACAAGGTCTCCTCTGAATACTTTTTATTTTCTTCTCCGAGGCTATGGGTCCCCACATTGGCACCAGAGGTGGCACCCTCACTATATATATATATATATATATATATATATATATATATATATATATATATATATATATATATATATATATATATATATATGTATGTCGTACCTAGTAGCCAGAATGCACTTCTCAGCCTACTATGCAAGGCCCGATTTGCCTAATAAGCCAAGTTTTCCTGAATTAATATATTTTCTCTAATTTTTTCTTATGAAATGATAAAGCTACCCATTTCATTATGTATGAGGTAATTTTTTTTATTGGAGTTAAAATTAACGTAGATATATGACCGAACCTAACCAACCCTACCTAACTTAACCTAACCTATCTTTATAGGTTAGGTTAGGTTAGGTAGCCGAAAAAGTTAGGTTAGGTTAGGTTAGGTAGGTTAGGTAGTCGAAAAACAATTAATTCATGAAAACTTGGCTTATTAGGCAAATCGGGCCTTGCATAGTAGGCTGAGAAGTGAGTTCTGGCTACTAGGTACGACATATATATATATATATATATATATATATATATATATATATATATATAATATTGCATTTGCAAGATCAGCTGAAATATAAAGTAAAGATAAAGATCAACAATAATTCATTAAAACACTAATGGTCTATGGGTAATTTGTCTTAAAGCTGCGTACATTTTAGCCATTGTGTGGATGACATTGCAAACTTTAAATATTTTTCTGTGTATGGGTGTGTAGTTGTGGGTGATTACACTCGGGATATGAACCCAATAAGAAGGGGCAGTACTGAGGCCACACCCTGGGAGTGAACGAGCGCCCCCCGCCTCCCTGGCCTCCCCAGACACAGGCCACACCCTGGGAGTGAACGAGCGCCCCCCGCCTCCCCCGCCTCCCCAGACACACACACACTCAACCAAGAGCTAAAATATCTCTAGAAATTTTTATTTTAGCTCACCATGGTTCAGTCAGTAGTCTGTGTGCCTTGGAAGCCCTGGCTCACAAGTTCGATTCTATTGTACCCCCCCTCTTTACTTTCTTATAAAAAGTAAAGAGGGGAGTACAAACCCTCTTTAAGGATCTTTAAGGACCTCTCTTTAAGAGGGGGTACCCCTCTCTTTACTTATAGATATACCTCTATTAAGTTCTTGTGGTTTGACTGTGCACGGTGCAATATATTTAGGCCTACATACTAGCAGCCTGCTAAAAGCTATTTGATTTTGAATGATGAATAATATTTGAGTTATTTGGTGTGGGTTTGAGTCCTGGCCAGAGAGGATTGACTGGGTGACAAGCCTCAACTCTTAGCCTCTGTTCACCCGGTAATAATTGGGTACCTGTTTCTTAGCCGATTGGCGGGTCGTGTTCCAGGGGAAAGTAACAGTGTAATGAGCTATAGGAAGGGAAAGCTCTCAGCCTGCTAACAAGTCAGAAGTCGTCTGCTCCTGTGTGTAAAACTAACAGCGCCAGTTCTGCTTACCAAAAATGGCCCACTAGATACTCAGATTAGTCGCCGAAGCTTCAGCGTTCAAGCAAGCTCGGCATCTCACCCATTTAAAGTTTGAGAATAGGTTGAGGACGTTTCGTCCCCAAGGCCTAAGGCTTACTGCAAATTAATGGTGAAACACTAGAATGGGTTGACCACTATCGGCACCTTAGCGTCACTGTCGGCACCTTAGCGTCACTGTCGGCTCTAACAAGGGAAAGAGAGAGGAGCTCGACTAACTTATAGGAACCTGTAAAAGACGTCTCTGGCGGGGCTCTGAAAACCATGACCTGGATTGGGCCTGGGGCTTGTGTTGCCGGGCTTAATTAAGATGATATACACAGCCTATGTGCGCTCCGTCACAGACCATTGTGACGGAGCACCAAGAGACAACTACCCAACCATTTCAATGTCTGACTGATTTCTCACAGCTTTCCTGCTGTAATACTACTCAATAGTGCGTAGTTTGATACATTTATACAACAAAACCAGTGGATCACCGCTGTACTCAAAAATATGGTGTGCATATTGTTGATTCAATTATGTTCGTCAATCAGTGAACAAATACTTTGTCGGCTATCACACTATAAGCACAGGCCACATACAAGCATCCGCATGCCCTGCTCACCACAACGAACCACCAAGTTGCTATTATGAGCCACAAAGCAACGAGGAGTGACCGCCGTGCACCAGCCAGCCACAGACCTGTGGCTCCGTCACAGCCCACCAGTCTTGTGCACTTACTCCCAAAACGATATGAAAAGGCTTGAAGTTGTGCAAATGGAAGCCACGTTAATAATTCTTGAAGTAAAAAAAAAATGCCAAAACATTGATTTTACGGGAGGAGTTGTCCCTCCTCAGTGTTAAAAGCAGAATTAAGGAACTGAATGATAAACTTGCAATTAAGATAGCCACAGATCCCCACTACAATGATATTGCCAACAAAAAACGGGTATACTGAAACAAAAAAAACTTCTATGATAAAAAAAAGCACAAAAAACTTCTGTGCTGCTCACAGGAGAAAACAGGAAAAGCAAAAAATGGCATCTATGATCAGTCTGCTACCTGGAAGATCTTCACCTGCTCGAGCACGCTCGTGAACTCATGCTTGTAGAAAGGTTTCCTCCCTGGGAGGATGATCAATGTAACATTATTACAAACAAGATGACAACGAAAAATTCCAACATATCACAAGAAATGAAGCATACGTATCTTGAAGAGATTTATAAAGAAACCAGAAATTAATTAGTTCAAATCTACTCTGATGGGTCATCAAATCCTACTAATGACAGAGCTGGAGAGCTGTAATTAGGAATAATGTCTTTCAAAACGGAAATGAAGAAAAAGCATGTATTGAGAACTATGCCTCTTCAACGCAAGCAGAGCTGACTGCTATTGTTTTGGTGTTAACATTCCTTGAAACACTAAAGGTGCAGTGATCTGCACTGATTCAAAAGCAGCATTACACAGCCATGGGGAACAAATAGGCAGAAAACCAAGTGATATTCGCTGAAATTAAGAGAGCTGTGAGAGTACCAACTAATCGGGAAAGAGTGGTCAAATTTCTGTGGGTTCCCTCCTGCGTTGGAATCTATGGGCAGCTGTGCTGGCTGCTGAGGGCGCTGAAGGAGACCACATTGAATACATCATACCCAAGACTTCTACAAGTTAAAGGTACTATCAGGCAACATCACTGGACCAAGGTAATTGAGGAAAGGAGTGTAGAACAAAAAAACCAGCGAATATGTACGCTGGTACAATATGGTTGTAATTTGCGATCCCAGTCATTATGGATGAAGGAAAGTGGCCGTGGGAGAGAATCAGTAATAACAAGAATTCATCTTGGATACAAATAGCCATGGAGATTCAAGATAGAAACAGCAGCGGAGCTGCAGAATCTGTGGTGAGAGTGACGGACACTGCCTTGACCATTACCTGAGAGATTATACTCATCTAAGAGACATTAGAAATATGTGTAGAATAATAAACTCTACACCTTTGAGTTAGGAAAACACTTTATCAAATATAGATACTGTTCTTAAAAGATTCCTCCACTTTGCACCCACAAGATAACGTAAGTTTAGGGGGTTCGTAAATATTAATATTCTTGTTTTTGGACTGTTTACTTGAGACAGTTAAGCAAGTCCCCGCTGTGTCTGGGTACAAGTGACAGGATGAACAACCCAGCGAGTTTTCTTCCTATTGGGGAGTGTTTGTTGTACATGCTGCTATGCCGGCATGTTCACTGATAGCATGAATGGCGCTGCCCAATAAACTCGACTTTCGGGGCAAAATATAACAAAAATATTTAAAGTCTTGGGCACTGTACCCGCCTGTGTGTCAAACTAGTAGGGTAATGCTTATCTACTAAGCCTTACATTACTAGTTTTACCATATGGGAAGGGAAAGCTCTCAGCCGGCTAACAGGAGTCAGAAGTCGTCAACTCCTGTACCAACATGTGTAAACACAAAAACAAAAAACTGCTCTCATCTTTTCAGAGGGTTTCTGTCAGAGTTGGAGGCGTGTGGCGTGGACCCGGTAGCCGTCGCCCGTTGTTTCGTCCACAACAATAATGGCTTTGCTATATACTCTCAATATTGCACCAATTATCCCAGGTAACTATATAAACATTTGGACTTGTAATAACTTACTGTTGCTATTAATTTTTAGTGAAAAATTCCTATATCATGTTATATGTTACAAATGGGTGGAGGTAATTGGGGGTTGATGTTGCAGGACAGTGTGTGTACTGACTGAACTGATGCGCGGCGAGGCTTCGGTCAGGGCCTTCCGTGAGCGACAACTTGCTCTCAGTCACACCTTGCCTCTGGGGTCATACCTCCTCAAGCCCGTGCAGCGTATTCTCAAGTATCACTTGCTTCTCGGCAACATTGTCAAGCACTTCGAGAAGGACTGGAGCGGGTACTCTGAGATCTGGAATGCACTCTCTGCCATGACTGGCATGGCCCATCATATAAATGATATGAAGAGGAGACATGAACATGCAGTTAGAGTCCAGGAAATTCAGTCTCTTCTATATGGCTGGCAGGCAAGTCTGTTTTATTTCAGACTTTTACTGTTATAATAGTTTTATTACTCAAATGAAATAAATGAAACTGCAGAAGTCTTATAGTGACCCATAAGAGGCAGCTCCAATTAATACCCACCTAAACTCTTTCATATACATGTCTAACCTACACTTGAAACAATGTAGCCATCTAATGTCTGTTATGTTACCCGGTAACTTGTTCCATAAATCCTATTTCCGATTCGGTATTTACCCATGACTTTCCTAAATCTAAACTTCTCCAGTTGGTATCCAATATTATTTGTTATCAGTGTGTAACGCACTGTATGTGTTGCACTATATGTGCAACACATATAGTGCGATCCTTAAAACTAAGATATCCTTATTTTACAATGTCCAATCATCTTTTTCCCAACAGTTTGAAGATCTGACGACGTTCGGGGAGTTAGCGGCAGAAGGCACCTTCAGGATGTGTGGCGCTAAGGGTCTTCGACATATATTTCTGTTTGAGAAAATGATCCTCATAGCCAAAAAGAAGGAAGAAAATATTCTCATGTACAAAACCCACATAATGGTATGCTAATTTTATCCTGATATTTCCTATATATCAATAAGAGTGTACTCGCCTATTTGTGCTTGCGGGGCTTGAGTTTTGTCTCTTTGGTCCCACCTCTCAACTGTCAATCAACAGGTGTACAGATTCCCGAGCCTACTGGGCTCTGTCATATCTACATTTGAAACTGTGTATGGAGTCAGCCTCCACCACATCACTGCCTAATGCATTCCATCTGTTAACTACTCTGACACTGAAAAAGTTCCTTCTAACGTCCCTGTGGCTCATGTGGGTACTCAGTTTCCACCTGTGTCCCCTTGTTTGCGTACCACCAGTGTTGAATAGTTTATCCTTGTCTACCCGGTCGATTCCCGTGAGAATTTTGTAGGTAGTGATCATGTCTACTCTACTATTCTGTCTTCCAGTGTTATAAGGTGCATTTCCCGCAGCCTTTCCTCATAACTCATGCCTCTTAGTTCTGGGACTAGTCTAGTAGCATACCTTTGAACTTTTTCCAGCTTCGTCTTGTGCTTGACAAGGTACGGGCTCCATGCTGGGGCCGCATACTCCAGGATTGGTCTTACATATGTGGTATACAAGATTCTGAATGATTACTTACACAGGTTCCTGAATGCTGTTCTGATGTTAGCCAGCCTCGCATATGTCGCGCGTGTGTCTGTCTGTCTGTCTGTCTGTCTGTCTGTCTGTCTGTCTGTCTGTCTGTCTGTCTGTCTGTCTGTCTGTGGGAGGCCAGGTGTTAGGTCACCATCGGCCAACTGTCACACATGAAGGCAAGTGAAGGGGTGAAGGGGTGGGGGGGGGGGTGGCAGGAGCAGGCGGCTGCAGCACCACACTTTCAGAAGCACCTAACACCCCCCCCCACTCTAGTGCTGTTTACATCGTCAAATTTGAAATATGGACTGTGTTGCCTGTAGACTTATTCAGCAGTTCAAATGCTTTATTATATAATTATTGAGAGAGAGATATAGAGGTAGAGCAAGATATATATATATATATATATATATATATAACTGAAAACTCACACCCCAGAAGTGACTCGAACCCATACTCCCAGAAGCAACGCAACTGGTATGTACAAGACGCCTTAATCCACTTGACCATCACGACCGGACATAATGAGGTGATAGCCGAGGCTATATGAACCACCCCACCGCCGGCACTCGGATAGTTATCTTGGGCATAGCATTTTACCAAATCACCTCATTCTTTGGGGCATACGTGAGGAACACAAATGCGAACAAGCCTGAATGGTCCCCAAGACATATGCAACTGAAAACTCACACCCCAGAAGTGACTCGAACCCATACTCCCAGAAGCAAAGCAACTGGTATGTACAATTATGTCCGGTCGTGATGGTCAAGTGGATTAAGGCGTCTTGTACATACCAGTTGCGTTGCTTCTGGGAGTATGGGTTCGAGTCACTTCTGGGGTGTGAGTTTTCAGTTGCATATGTCCTGGGGACCATTCAGGCTTGTTCGCATTTGTGTTCCTCACGTGTGCCCCAAAGAATGAGGTGATTTGGTAAAATGCTATGCCCAAGATAACTATCCGAGTGCCGGCGGTGGGGTGGTTCATATAGCCTCGGCTATCACCTCATTATGTCCGGTCGTGATGGTCAAGTGGATTAAGGCGTCTTGTACATACCAGTTGCGTTGCTTCTGGGAGTATGGGTTCGAGTCACTTCTGGGGTGTGAGTTTTCAGTTGCATATGTCCTGGGGACCATTCAGGCTTGTTCGCATTTGTGTTCCTCACGTGTGCCCCAAAGAATGAGGTGATTTGGTAAAATGCTATGCCCAAGATAACTATCCGAGTGCCGGCGGTGGGGTGGTTCATATAGCCTCGGCTATCACCTCATTATGTCCGGTCGTGATGGTCAAGTGGATTAAGGCGTCTTGTACATACCAGTTGCGTTGCTTCTGGGAGTATGGGTTCGAGTCACTTCTGGGGTGTGAGTTTTCAGTTGCATATGTCCTGGGGACCATTCAGGCTTGTTCGCATTTGTGTTCCTCACGTGTGCCCCAAAGAATGAGGTGATTTGGTAAAATGCTATGCCCAAGATAACTATCCGAGTGCCGGCGGTGGGGTGGTTCATATAGCCTCGGCTATCACCTCATTATGTCCGGTCGTGATGGTCAAGTGGATTAAGGCGTCTTGTACATACCAGTTGCGTTGCTTCTGGGAGTATGGGTTCGAGTCACTTCTGGGGTGTGAGTTTTCAGTTGCATATGTCCTGGGGACCATTCAGGCTTGTTCGCATTTGTGTTCCTCACGTGTGCCCCAAAGAATGAGGTGATTTGATAAAATGCTATGCCCAAGATTACCATCCGAGTTGCCGGCGGGGAAGTGGTTCAAATAGCTTTGGCTATCACTTCCTTTTGTCCGGCCGTGATGGTCAAGCGGATTAAGGCGCCCCGTAGTTACCAGTTGCGTTGCTCCTGGGAGTATGGGTTCGAGTCACTTCTGGGGTGTGAGTTTTCAGACGCATATAGTCCTGGGGACCATTCAGGCTTGTTCGCATATATTATATATATATATATATATATATATATATATATATATATATATAATATATATATATATATATAATATATATATATATATATATATATATATATATAATATATGCGAACAAGCCTGAATGGTCCCCAGGACTATATGCGTCTGAAAACTCACACCCCAGAAGTGACTCGAACCCATACTCCCAGGAGCAACGCAACTGGTAACTACGGGGCGCCTTAATCCGCTTGACCATCACGGCCGGACAAAAGGAAGTGATAGCCAAAGCTATTTGAACCACTTCCCCGCCGGCAACTCGGATGGTAATCTTGGGCATAGCATTTTATCAAATCACCTCATTCTTTGGGGCACACGTGAGGAACACAAATGCGAACAAGCCTGAATGGTCCCCAGGACTATATGCGTCTGAAAACTCACACCCCAGAAGTGACTCGAACCCATACTCCCAGGAGCAACGCAACTGGTAACTACGGGGCCGTGATGATCAAGCGGATTAAGGCGCCCCGTAGTTACCAGTTGCGTTGCTCCTGGGAGTATGGGTTCGAGTCACTTCTGGGGTGTGAGTTTTCAGACATATATATATATGTGTGTGTGTGTGTGTATCACGAAAATAAACACGTGATTAAAAATGTGACAGTTTCAGACCACGGAGGAAAATTGAAACAGGAATTTCCTTAAGTACTTTCGTATATTAATACATGACTCCTTCTGAAGATGTATAAATATACGAAAGTACTTAAGGAAATTCCTGTTTCAATTTTCCTCCGTATATATATATATATATATATATATATATATATATATATATATATATATATATATATATATATATATATATATATATATATATATATATATATATTATTAAATATGACCGAAAAAGTAAGATTAATAATTCTAACACGAATTTTCTCAATCTTTCGTACATTACGCTTCACTGTTGGAGGTAAATCAAAAATCACTTCTCCAAAATTCATTTTTATTTCTAGTCTGACGCGACACGGGCGCGTTTCGTAAAACTTATTACATTTTCAAAGACTTCACAAATACACAACTGATTAGAACTTGCGTTTCCCTGATTTTATATCTACATTTGAGTGAGGTGGGAAGGGTGATGTGGCATTACATTTGAGTGAGGTGGGAAGGGTGATGTGGCATTAACACAAGACAGAACACTAGGGGATATTAATAGGGTATTAAAAGTATCAACACAAGACAGAACAGAAACAATGGGTATTGAATAGAAGTGTTTGTAGAAAGCCTATTGGTCCATATTTCTTGATGCTTCTATATTGGAGCGGAGTCTTGAGGTGGGTAGAATATAGTTGTGCAATAATTGGCTGTTGATTGCTGGTGTTGACTTCTTGATGTGTAGTGCCTCGCAAACGTCAAGCCGCCTGCTATCGCTGTATCTATCGATGATTTCTGTGTTGTTTACTAGGATTTCTAGTAAACAACACAGAAATCATCGATAGATACAGCGACAGCAGGCGGCTTGACGTTTGCGAGGCACTACACATCAAGAAGTCAACACCAGCAATCAACAGCCAATTATTGCACAACTATATTCTACCCACCTCAAGACTCCGCTCCAATATAGAAGCATCAAGAAATATGGACCAATAGGCTTTCTACAAACACTTCTATTCAATACCCATTGTTTCTGTTCTGTCTTGTGTTGATACTTTTAATACCCTATTAATATCCCCTAGTGTTCTGTCTTGTGTTAATGCCACATCACCCTTCCCACCTCACTCAAATGTAATGCCACATCACCCTTCCCACCTCACTCAAATGTAGATATAAAATCAGGGAAACGCAAGTTCTAATCAGTTGTGTATTTGTGAAGTCTTTGAAAATGTAATAAGTTTTACGAAACGCGCCCGTGTCGCGTCAGACTAGAAATAAAAATGAATTTTGGAGAAGTGATTTTTTATTTACCTCCAACAGTGAAGCGTAATGTACGAAAGATTGAGAAAATTCGTGTTAGAATTATTAATCTTACTTTTTCGGTCATATTTAATAATATATGTCTACAGGAAAGACTGCTACCAAAATATACTAATATATATATATATATATATATATATATATATATATATATATATATATATATATATTATATATATATATATATATATATATATTATATATATATATATATATATATATATATATATATATATATATATATATATACTGTATTAATATTAATATTAGAGAGAGAGGAAATAAGGGGGGAAAGGAAGGAGGGAGGGGGGGAATCGGTATAAGGGTGGAGAGGGGTGAGACTGTTAAAGACTGTGGAGAAGGAAGAAGGGGAAGATTGGGAGTGTGTGTAGAGAGGGAAGGAAGGAGAGGGGTAAGAGTGGGGATCTTGAGGGAGAAAGTTGGTAAGAGAGAGGGGAGATAGGGAAAAAACGAGAAGTGGAGGACTGGGAGAAAGGAGAAGCAAGAGTGGAGGGTGTTGTACATGCAATCAGTAGTACGTTATTATATTAAATATATTAATTTGTTTATTATTAGGCAACATGCAGATATGCTCATTCTTGCATAATTATTTTTATCTTGACAATGCTTTGATATAATTTACAGTGTTCGAATTTGATGTTGATCGAGTCTGTACCTGGTGAACCCCTCAGCTTCCACATCATCCCTTTTGATAATCCACGACTCCAATATACCCTAGAGGTGAGTCAGTTCCCAGCACTTTGGATTCCCAAACTGACTACATCTGCAATTGTAGCTTATTTAGTTACACTTGTTTAATCAAATTAGCAATTGAATAAGGCTAATTGACTTTTCTCCAATTTTGGGGAGGGCTCCCCATGGTGGCTCCAAGGAGTCACTGTGGGACCTATCAGAAAGAGGCATTTCATTACCTTCAATGCTGAATATTTTGTTTATAAATCACAGGCCCGTAACTTGGAGCAAAAGAGGGAGTGGACGCTACAGCTGAAACGGGTTATCCTCGAGAACTACAGTGCCAATATCCCTGCTCATGCCCGTCAGCTTGTCATGGAACTAGGCCAGAGTAAACCTGAAGGTAATATTTGTTTTAATGGCTTCAGGATTTAGTGTTTATTGCTATAATTATATTTTTACAGAGAACGTAAGACATTACACTGTGGATGTTTCCCTCTTATTCAGTAACCCATCCACTTAGACTTGGTTAATACAGTAATGACCTTACTTCTTGTAGGTTTGGTTTTCAATAGTTCAAGTGGTTGGGCACTGTTTCTTCACTCTACCTTCATATCACAGCTCTTAAGTCTATCTCCTAGTCCTTCTATATGCTGTACTTTTAGTCATTCTTGTTCGGTGCCTTCTGATAATTACTGCTTTACCTCTTGCGTATATTAAATGTCTCTAATTCTTCTTTGTTCTCATAAACTACCAAATTAATAATTAAAATTAAAGTACATTGTTCTTACAATAAAATCTTTCAGATATGCTTATGACTGAAGGCCGTAGCAGTGGACGCCGTGCCCATCACGCACCTGAATACCTAGAAAAGAGGAAAGTTGATCGTGACAGACGAAGATCATCTGAAGGAGTACTTAACACACGATTAAGACTCAGACGTCCCAGTAGGGCGAGGAAGGAAAAAGAAGAGGTTAGAAATTCTGTGTTCATATCAGAACTATTTAAGAGCAAGAGCAAACATCGTATGTTGCTAAATAATTATAATAATTATACAGTGTAGGATAAAAAAAAAAACACATGTATTTATGTATTTTGTGTAAAGATTTGAATTACACCAAGCCCTTCACACTCTGCTGAGTGCATTATCAAGGTCTGAGCATATGTTTTGGATGAGCTTTGCATATCAACAACAATATGGTTGCTATCCAAGATCCAGTCCTCTTATCCTTCCTGACCTGATCATGTCCCAATTGCTGATGCTCCCATGGGGAACATCTTAATCCCCTTCTAGGGAACATCTTAATCCCCTTCTAGGGAATTAAGATCAGCTGGCCTTACTGTCATTCTCCATGCCCTCCATACCATAACTCCCTCCATACCCAAATGAGAGTGACTATTGAGACTACTTACATTTATCCATCTACTCAAATCTAGTTTAAATTCACTAAAAAAAATCTTTTTTTTTGTAAAATTCTCCTTGGAAGTAAAGCTTTTGTGTAGAGTGAAAGTATTTCAAGTAATAATTCAAACCCCTTCTACTATCCTTCTTGTTCTAATATTATTACTTTTATGGATAATTGCACACTTCTTAAAATCAATAGTGTAGTTCAAACCTTTACATAAAATACATAAGTACATAAGAGTGTGTTTTTTATCCTATGTTATTATGTCTGTGATAAGACATTACCATTACTTAATAATAATAATAATAATAATTTTTACTGTTATTTACAATTCATACAAAATATAATACACTGGACATGTAAACAGTGTTTACATAGTTGGTATAGTAATTGTTTGTTATATAAAGTCGCTAGTTATGCACAACATTTCAGGCAAATGTGACTGTACAATATTTTGAAAGTTTTCTTTGTATCACATTGCTTAATTACCTGACACAGAAGGGAGCTCGCAGTCGCAGTGTGAGTCGCACTCGAGACACTGAAGATGATGATGTAGAGAGAAAGACCTCAACAGTTTCAGCACCTTTATCTGCAGAGAAGCCTAAGGTCAGCAGTGCTTTGTAAACTTTCAAAAAACACAATAATCGAGAAAATTGTGTGGTTGGATATAAATAGGAACAGCTTAACTTAAACAATGGATCTCCTGAAAATTTCTCTCCATAAAGGCCTGTTAGCCTTAGTGAAGTTGTTCCTATTTATACCCAACCACATCTACTCATATGTAACTACTCAACATACTTTAAACATTCCATCAATCTGCCAAACCCACATCAGTTTTATTGTTTGGAAACCTGTTTCACAAAACTACAATTCTATTTTAAAACCAGTACTGTATTTACCCAGTTATTTTCTGAATCATTATTTACTCAATCTCTATCTGTAGCTTAGTATCCTATTTTGTGCTGATAAGTTTATCACCCTATTAATCATTTCACTGCTACAGGCAGCTGCAATCACCTCATGAAAATGGGCATATGATACATTAGACGACATCATTCTGTGTGCTTAGAACTTTTTTCACATACTGTATCATATTCTACTAGGTCCTCTGACCTTCAAAACTGGCTCTTGACCTGAAAATGCTGCCATCTGTTGGCATCAAAATCAAATGAAAGAATCAGATATCAACCAGGTCTGCTTATGGGCAATGAAAACAAGATGTTGAATTGGGATAAATTGCTATTTTATCAGTGCGGATGTAAGCTACAAGATGCAGTCAGATTTCTTCATAGAATGTAATGAATAGAATAATATCAGACAACTGAATGTTTAAACAGAATAATAAGACAAACATAGCAGCAGACAAAAAAATTGTAGGTTGGATAATATGAACTTTCAAAAAATGGATTTCACACCAATTACAATACTGTTTGGATTCTCTATCATATAGAATACTGTTCTATGCTCTCATTGCTTTTCAGAGATCCTATACTGCCTGTATAGCATTAATCAATTATTTAAAATGTTGTCACTGCCTCAAAGTGCTTGAACTGTATTTCCTGACCATTAGCAACTTCCATGAAGAGACACTAAAAATGTAGCTGGATCTGAGGGGAACATGCGTGGCATAATTGGTTTTGTGGTGCTCTAATTAGTAGGGACCATGAAGGGTATTATATTACTACCATACAAAAAGGACTACTGTTCTACTTACTGTATTTTACTTGTTTTTACTATATTTAATTGTTTATATATATTGTTTTTGTCTGTATGTCTCTATGTGAGCAAAGCTTGAATGGTCCCCAAACACATTTATCACTTTGTATGACCCCTCAGAGAATTTGAACCCAGGCTGCCAGGGGTTTCTCCACCAACAATAAATAAATAAATAATATATATATATACAGTATACCTTATATGATCTACAAATATAAAGCATAAAGAGGTATATGACAAAGTACTCTACAGTACAGTACTGTCAACAAATGGATGAACATATAGTACAAGCAAATGGGGTATTAATAGGGTTCTATATATATATCACCACAAAATACAGCATGAAACAATGGATACAAGTAGATCAGGGAGATGGAAATATATCAGCTATCAGTAAATAGGTATCTGGGAGTTAGGCAACTGTTGTGGGGTTGCATCTTGGGAAAGGTCAGCAGTTTCGACCTCGGGAGTGGAGGGGGCATGGGTACAAGCCTAAGCTCAGGTTTCCTGTCTCCAACAACGTGAATTATCTTGATCCATGTACCTGTACTGTACTGCAACATCTGTGTGTGCATAAGGCTTAATAGCCTGTTTAACTCTACAGTTTACATTTTCTTTTAACATAAACTGCTTTGCCACATCCTCTCCTAATACAATAGTTCTATTTTTGTGTAACAATTGTTTTCCCTCCACTTTCCCAGCTTGGTTATTCTATTTACAATTTCCTTTCTGTCAGTATAAATCCAGACCACTATTTTCAAGTAGTTTGAGCCCTGTTAAACAGCACTTCTACTTCACCAGCTAAGGCTGCCACCCCTGCCCTAGACAGAGGCTGACCTCGAATATATATAAAATCATACATCTTAAAAGTTGCCCCAGTTGCCAATAAAGGATATTGCATTGGTCTTGTAATATTTTTTTTCCAGAAAGCAGTTGATACCACATTGCCCTGAACATCCATTCATTGTCAATGGAATCACGAGATCATCATCATATATCATGAGGAAATACTGAGGCCCAACAATGGGATCAGACCTGCTTTCCTGGACTTTCTTGGCACATGCACTACTGAGACTCATCCATTGACAATTGCTTCTAAGTACAATGCCATATAATGTATGATAGAGATCCCTCCCTTAGACCTAATTTGATCTATTGCTGTCTCATAAATGGCATGCAAGATCTCACTCCTACTTTATTCAATGTAATTGAGCCCCTTTGTTAGGGTAGGCAACAGGTTAGACCTATAGCACAGTGGTCTGTGCCCTCTACTGACAATCAAGGGACTCGGGTTCAATCACAGAAGCAGTTAGATACATTTCCTTTCACCTGATGCTTCTATGAGTTAAACAACTGTTGTGGTTTGAATTGTGGCAAAGGTCAGTAATTGGCCATGGGAGGACCTTAACAAATCTTAAGTATAGTATGTACTGTACAAGCTTCCTACCTCCATTGATGGGACTTAATACTGCTGTTACTTGATACTAATACTGTACTGATATCTATTACAGCTGAAGCTCTCCATGTGGGGTCGACGGCGTTCAGAGCCAGGAATTGGAAGCAGAGAGTCCTTGACCATCTGTCGGATACCAGTAGATCCCCCCGATACTCCACAATCCAGCCCGTGTGACCCAACTAGTGATCTCATTTCATCCATTCAAGCAAGCCCTCTGACTCCAGAGGTAAATAAGTAGCATCATGATTTTCTAAGGTGTATCATCAGTACAAATACAGTAATAATAATATAATGGTATTTTATTCACATAACATACAATGGACATGTTAAAATGGGCACATAATATTTAAAATAATTGCACATCATATAAAGTAACTAGTTATGCACAGTGTTTTCAGCATGTACTGTATATTTTTTAATCCATATTTATATATCCATTAATATCTGTGTATTTATAGTTGTATGTGTAAACATAAGCTTATGTCTTCAAATTACCTCTGGGCAATACACATGGGCATTTTCTTTTAATAAAAGATTTTAGTTTCCAATCTCTGGTTTGCAGGTGTCTGTTGATGGACTGTCAATGTCTGAATATGAGCGTGACGATGAAGAGGATGAAGTTCGCGCAGAAGAGGATACAGAGAATGGAGAGAACCTTGAAGAAATTGTGAGTCAGTTGTTGCAGCACAACCTACAACTGCAGAAACTACTATTAAGTAAACAGCGACGGAACTTAACTAGAAAGAAACCCTTTCATTACGAAACATCTGATACAGAAAATGAGGATAGTTCTTTTAAAGCCAATAATTCATACATCAGTTCAGACGGTGGCAACACTCTAAGACATGAAGACGTAGGTGACTATGTGGATTTTTATTTCAGTGGCATTAATGCTGATGGTAAGAGTGCCACGAACAATGAGAGTGCCAATGTTTCTAGCAGTGAGTGTCAGTCAGTGTACAGTAGTGCTGTTTCTGTTCATCAGCTAATTGAAAATAAATCCTTATGTAATGAAAAGAAGTTGAAACCAGTGAGACGATCTTCATCTGATCTTAGTTTCAAAAAGACATCCAGTGTTAAGAAGGTGAATTCCAACTATGATAACCTACTGAACATTTGGAGTTCTATAAGAGGCAGGAGTCCAGAGAAAAGACAGAATAACATGCTACAGCAGTCAAGACTCTCCCCAGCATCCTCTCCGACAATTATGGATAGACCAAAATTACGACGTGCCCAGTCTTTTTCGATTGAGAAATGTCTTAACAGTGTTACTGATAACATTTATGTGCCTACTACTAAATTAACACATCAACCAAATACAGCTCCCGTGACCTGTTCTAAGAAAGATGTATGGCTTCGCGATGATGTCTGCGGAAGCCCGCGTGAAAATCGAGGACGTCCAGTCACTATAGCATTTTATAATACAAACGAAGTAAGCCTCAGTGCACTAGAGCAATACTTGAATCAGCCACGTACCCCTGGTCACAATCATGAACGTTTTCCTTACGATACAGAAGATAATATGACAGACTATTCTATGACTCCCCATATGAGTATGGATAACATTCTGAGCATCCATCCTGAGCACAAGATATACAAACCCTCAAACAACAAGTCAACAATCAAGAATGTATTTAGCAAGATAACTAGCCCAAGAAACAACAAAAGTATATCAGAACCATCTGGCTCTGTATTTAATATATCAATGGACAGTGATCTAGACAAGAATGTGGATAAGAAAGCCAGCAAGATGGTGTATAACATGGCGAGGCAATGTTCAAAGACACTAAAGGAGCGTATCAAGCAGATAAGAGCTGAAGATGTCGATAAAACTTGTAATGTAAAGCCCCCCACAGAAAATATTTATGCCCTCCCCAATTACAAACAAGGTAGTTCCACCATCGGGGCTCGTTTGGCAGGAACGAACGAGCCTTCTGATTATGCAGTACCGAGGATCAGACCTATAGAACAGAAACCAAAATCAGACCTCAGACCTGACTCGGTTCTGTCCTCCTCTTCTATCCTCACATCTTCCTCGTCCTCCTCCTCATCCTCGAGTCGTGATACCAAGTTAATGGATGGCAACGAAGCCTCCAACATGGCTAATGTGGAGGAGGAAAATGAGGAGACACAGGAATCCCCATCTTTCGAAAGTGATGTCTCGGCAGATAGTTATTACGAAAGATCTTTTGAGGCGATAGAGAGCCTAGAAACAGAAATTTTCAGAGACAGTGCCATCTACAGTGATCCAGAAGATACAGAGTCGCCCCCAGCCAGTTTATATAAACACAAGTCATCTACTAGTCCTAAAACCAAATCCACAAATTCAGTTAAGTCTTCACCTCGCTTTTCATCAAGATCAACTTCACTATCTTTATCTCTTAAAGTGAACCGATTATCTGAACTGGTAGAACAGAAATGCTCTCAATCTGTTGAGAATAATACAAGCATATCAACAAAGGTAGCAGATACTAGTTCTAACTGTTCCCCACAGCCAAAGAAAGTTCCGCCACCTGTTCCCGCCAAACCGGAGAGTGTAAAAACCAAAAAAGGCAGAACATGTGGAAACTTGATAATGCAACAACTTAAAAATTTGGAAGAATGTTCTAAATTTAGCCGTGATGATCAGATCAGTCCCACTTTTGATGGTATTAGAACTTTAGACGATAGAAGAAAGGAATTGGAAATCTTCAGAGTTAAAGCTGAAGATGAAAGTGAGGCTGAACCTACAGCATCACCCAGAGGCTCACCTGAAAGAGAGGGTGCAAGTCGTAGGAATTCACGAACTCTTAAATCTCCTTCTATCATGACTCCAACACCCATTATCAAAAGTCCCATTACGCTCTCTCCTCTAAATTCTCTCTCTGGTAATCCGTCACCTGTCACCAGGTCATCTTCAGTTCCACCAAGATTGTCTCCTTGCCCCTCACTTACTCTTGAATCTCCAAAAACATCATCACTAGGAACAGCAAGTCCTTTAGGTAGTGAGAGGGGATCGCCGCTGCCATCTTGTGCAATTCTGATTTCACAGTCTGAAGGGGATGAGGGAGAGGAACCACGAATGTCACGGGGCTGGGTACGGCATGTTATTGGTAAACTACAGGCAGAAAGTGATGTGTAAACTCTCTCTAACTAAATTATTTAATTGGAGATGCAATCTCTCTTTTTTTTTAACTTTAATTCAAGGCTCAAGCACTTGATAATGTTTCATTTTACACATCAGAAAAATGAACTGCGGCTATAATTTACATTGGTTCAATTACTTCCATGAGATGTTGCTCAATAAACATATTTTTAAATTTGGACAAGAGAGGTCCATAAAAAACAAAAATGCCATTGAGAATCGGGACTTATTTCAGACAGATGCAACCCTGCTCCATTAAGGTGTGTGTGTTGTTCTTCCAAGTTTAGGGTCATTCACATACCATTTGATTATATTAAATTACACAATTTTCCTTTGTTTTGGTTCCCAAGAACTCTTACCCTCACCCAGAAAGAGAGCCTCTCGTGCGCAATTTGTTTTTCATACAAACTAGTCAATGACAATCTTCGTAATACATAAGACAATATTAACTGGTCAAAAATTTTCTTGAGTACTGTATTACTATGGCCATAAAGGCATTGATGAAATTTTCTGAATGATCATAGTAACATGTGCATATAGCTTTCATTAAAGTTTTTGGCCTCTATGTATTATTTGTTGGTGCTTTCAGTATGCATTATTGAATAATAATTTCATAACTGAGATCTGCTTTTATGTATAGTTCCATGTGATGGCTTTTAGTCCCAAAGTTCTGTGTTATTTTTTAACATTATATTAATGACTCTCTTCTTGTGTCACGAAGTGATGTATCATTGTGTTGATGGAAGCCGAGGGTCATCACTTGACTAATGAAAGCAGTACTTGGCGAGCCATGTCTCGATCATAGTCGTCACTCTTTGACCTCATTTTTGTTTACCTTGTTACTCTTTGACCTTGTTTCTCTGACCTATTACTTATTGACCTTGTTACTCTTTGACTTCATTAGTCCTTGACCTCATTACTCCTTGACCTTGATACTGTGACCTCTTTTTACCCTTTGACTTCATTTTCCTCAACACATTGGAGTATATACTCCCTCTTATATGTTATTTTCCAAACAGCCATTTACATTTGTATGTTATATAAGATTTCCAAGTGTGTTTTTATAAAACAAGAACCTATGTACAGTTTATACAATCATAATGTTCCAATAAAATTTATTATAAAATCTTGACCTACAAATTTTTACTGGTGCCTTAATTCCCAAATATCACACCTATTTTAAAGTGCTACATTGAGGCCCATTGCACTAAAAAATAGTTTATAAATCAAATTTGAAAAAAAAAATCATGTGGCAATTGGAACAGTGAAAGGGTTAATGTTCCTATAGGTAAACAATCTAGACTTTGTAACTCACAGATGAATTAACTAGCAGAAAATACCGTAAAAAAAAGGGGCTACCATTTTCAGCATTGTTGGTTTATTAATTCCCATTGCCTGAATCGAGATGCTGTGTGGGGAAGAGAGATACATCGTAGAGTTACATAAAAATGTTAAGAGGAACTGGTTTCAAATCTGCACCTGTAAATAACTCCTCGCAAGATTGGGAGGCATTGCAGGAGGTGCAAAATAGCCCCATTGAAAAGCAGGGATGCAATGAGAGACAATTCTATAAGCATTAAGAGACCAAGACTTTCCAAACTCCTCTATTCATAAAGGACATAACTTACCCCTAATGTAAAGGATCCGGGAATAATGATGTGAGGTGACCTAACGTTTAATGAGCATGACCAAGCAAATATAGCATCATCTAGAAAAATGATAGGATGGGTTATGAAGATCTTTAAACAAAGAGATCCCATCATAATGTTAATACTGTACTGTACTATTTAAATCACTGGTGCTGTCCCACTTTGAGTACTGCTTAGTACTCACATTCCCTTTCAGAACAGAAGAGATTGCTGAAATAGAGGGAATACAGAGAACATGTATGGCCATCTCAAAGCTCTCAAAATGTACTCTTTAGAAAGGAGATGAGAGAGGCATATATACATGAAAGATCCTTCAGAGCTAGATCCAAAACGTACTTGATTTACTTGAGGGCCACTACCACTAGTGGCCTTGACGAGGACAGGAAGCCGGCAGCTTATCGAAGGTCCCCCCCCCCCCATTTGCCTTGATAATCTTTTCCAGTTTAATTTTGAAATTCAAAAGTCTTGACATTTACAGCTTCGGCGGGAAGGCGGTTCCATGGGTTTATAACCATGTGGGGTGCAAAAGCATCTGTTCTCAGTCCTGCATTGTGGCTTGTTGAGCTTGAAACCGTTCTCCTTGTTTGTGTCACATTAAACCTTTTGAAGAAATTTTCTGAATCAAGATCTACCAAATTGTTCAGTATTTTAAAAGTTTCAATAAGATCTGCCCTGTCACGCATGGTTTGCAGTGTTGCTAGCCCTGTGGCCGTCAACCATTTCTAATACGAGAGAGAGATGACTGAGGTTTGGAATGATTTTTGTTGCCCGGTGTTGCACTTTCTCCAGAGCTGTTATGTCTTTCTGAAGATGGGGGTCTCTATGCTTGAATACAGGTAATCTAAATGGGGCTGCACCAGAGATTTATATAATTGTACCACCACCTTCCTTTACTTAAAGTCAAAGGTACGCTTGATTATTCAAAGGGTTTGGTTAGCTTTTTTGACTTGTTCCTACCTGCTGTGCAACTTTCAGCGAGTGGTGGATTTTGATTCCAGGGTCTTTTTTTTCATGAATCTGCTGTAATGTTATTAATCTGTAATCTGCAATGTTATTAATTTGGGAGCTGTGGCGTGGGTTGTTATGCCCCACATACAAGCAAGGTCTTGCATTTGTCAATATTAAAAAGCATTTGACAGTCTTCTGACCATCTGTGGAGTTCATGTAGATCTCTTTGTAGGACTCCAATATCATTATTATTTCCCACTTTACCATATAAATACTTTACATAGTAAAATAACAACATACTGAAGCAAACGACATAGTAGGAAATGTTGAATAGTCCTGGTAAAGAGAAGAGATGCCACAGGCACAAAAAGAGAACAGTGAATGAATATCAGGGTTCTATGGCTATTCAATATCTTCCCAGCAAATACAGTATGAGAAATATTGCCAGAGCAAAAGTGTACATATTCGAAAAACGATTAGACAAGTTCCTGCAGGAAGTTCCAGACCATCTGGGCTGCAATGGACATGTGGGTCTGCGGGCTGCTCAAAGAATTAGCCTTCTAGGTCAAATAACACGAACGAGGAGCAACGAATTAAAGCTCAACAAACCACAATGTAGGACAGAAAACAGGAGATGCTTTTTCACCCATTGGGTTGTAAACCCGTGAAACCGCATACCCGCCGAAGCCATAAATGCCAAAACTCTGCTGGGGGTTTAAAATACAGCTGGAAAAGATCATCAGGGCAAATGGGAAGACCTTTTACAAGCCGCCGGCTTCCTGTCCTCATCGATGCCACTAATATTAGTGGCCCTCAGGTAAATTCAGGTAAAATCACAAGCCAAGCCTGACCCTAAGCTAAGCTACGTCAGGCTACAAGCAGCTGCGTACGAGATTGGCGGTTGGACCACTCTGACCGGGCCGCGGGGACGTTGATCCCCGGAACCACTGTCAAATTTATCACTTCGTTTTGGCGATGGCTTCACCATTTGTGTACTCTAACCCAGGGGTCTCCAAACTTGTCAATGTAAGCGCCACATTATATATTTACCATATTTATGCGGGCCGGAGGAATAAAAAATGAAAAAAAAAAACAAAAAACAAATCAGTGCCAGTAATTTAATTTCCTCAAATATTAAAGTATAAACATGGAAAAATTAAAACATATCTTTTTGGAAAAAATCAGGGTAAACTAAATAGATTCCTGCCTTTAGTTTTATGCAACCAAATTAGTGTGACGAATGATACTGTCGTTTTGACTACAAAATTTCATTAAAATCAGGTTACAGATTAGATGAGCCAATTGTAAGAATTGATTTCAAGTGATCATCAGACAAATTTGCTCGATAGTTAGATTTCACATACTTCATTTTGGAAAAAGTTTGTTCACACAAGTATGTTGAACCAAAAATGGACACAAAACTACAAGCAAACTTTATCAAATTTGGAAACTGATCTGGCTGCAGGCATTTATAAAACTCAAAAATCAGATTTCCTTCTCTATACTTATCTTTCAGTCTGTCATCTGCCTGGAGATCAATAATTTCCATTTGAAATTGAGTTGGAAGATTTTCAGCATTGCAGTCAAATGGATTATGAAAGAGCCTGATTTCATTTGCTTTGGCATCAAGGTCAGCAAATCGCTTCTGAAACTGTTTTTTCAAATCTGAAATTATTTCATTTGCAAATGAAAAAGGAAATTCAACTTTACTTTCTGCATGAAATTTTTCACAACATGGAAAATGAGCAAAATTCTTAACCTTCACCTGGCCTTCAAGTAGCGCAAGTTTTGCTCTGAATGCCTTGACATGAACAAAGTAGTCACTGATCAAATTTGTTTTGCCTTGCAATTTCAGATTCAAGTTATTCATATGACCTGTCATATCTGCAAAAAATGCCAATTTCCAAATCCATTCACATTCTGATAATAATGGCTGAAGTTTATTTTTCTCTGTGAGAAATAAATCAATTTCTAATCTGAGCTCAAAGAAATGCAGCAAAACCTTTTCACAACTAAGCCATCCCACTGCTGTATAATAAGGCAATTTAACAAACTCTGCATCAATTTCTTTCAAGAAATCACGGAACTGGCGATGGTTGAGTGCATGAGATCTAATGAAATTAACCACAGAAACAACAGGTTTCATGACACAAGACATATCAACATATTTTAGGCACAATGCTTGTTGATGGATAAGGCAATGCAGAAAAATGGGTTTTGAGAATCCTCCAACCTCACAAGCTGTTGTAATTTGCCCAACCAAACCCTTCTTTGTCCCAGACATATTCTTTCCTCCATCAATTGTCACACACTGCACTTGTTTCCATTCCAGGTTATATTCTGTCATAGTTTTACTTACTTCATTGAAAATGTCCTCTCCAGTTGTTGTGGTGTGCATGCTGTGAACTGATGCTAATTCTTGGCTCACATTAAATTCACTATCAACACCACGAATGAATACTAAGAGCTGAGAAGTATCACACACATCAGTTGATTCATCCAACGCAAGAGAATACCAACAAAATCTTTTTGTTTTTTCCTTTATTTGCCGAATTATGTCGCCTCCTAAATCTTCAATTCTACGAGCAACAGTATTTGACCCAAGACTTATCATTTTGAAGAGGTTTACTTTTTCTGGACATACCTCTCCTGCTGCTTCCACTATACACTCTTTTATGATACTACCATCAGTGAAAGGTTTTCCTTTTTTAGCCAACACATAGGCAACTTTGTAACTGGCTCTAGTTGAATTTTCATTTTCAGATTTTTTCTTACTGAAAACAGCTTGTTGAGAATGCAGACTGTGCTGAAATGATTCAAACTTTTTAGTGCGTTCTGCTCCTGTGATGTGAGAATAACTTGAGCCATGTTTAGATTCATAGTGCCGACGAATATTGTATTCCTTCAGAACAGCAACACTGTCTCTACATATTATGCATAAAGCTTTATCATTTGCTATCACAAAAAAAGTACTTTATCTTCCATTCGTCATTGAACCGACGGCACTCACTGTCCACTTTTCTTTTCTTTATCTTTTCCATATCTGAAAACATAAGGGTAAAATAAATAAATTCTACAGGAAAAAAACAGCTTGTATATGGTGTTAAAAAGCATAGCATATTATTATAAAGTGGTAAATATTATGGCAACAGCTTTCGTTGATAAACTTAATGGTTACCATTTTAACTATTTTAAACATGCAATATTTTTGGCTACAATAGTATTATTGCTATTTTATATAACTAAGATAAAGGCATTGTCAAAGTACAGAGAAAAGAATATTGTACAGTGTTTGTGCTCCCTGAAACGGAAGCAGCGAAGCCCCACTCGCCCTCCATCCCCACAATATACAGTTATACACAACTGATTGGTTGTAATGCACAACACATACCTACCAGTATTAGTATCTGTGCGTCACACTATCGAGAGAGAGGAAAACTGACTCGGGTTGAGCGCCACCAGTCAGCAGCCCCAGCTTTGAATAATTCTGCGATGCCATTCGTACGATAATTATTTTTTCAAGGCCACCACACAGGGATTTGTTTGGAGGGCCGGATGAAATTATGTGGCGGGCCGGATGTGGCCCGCGGGCCATAGTTTGGAGACCCCTGCTCTAACCTAATACATCACATTTTTAACGGAATTCATTAAACTGTCAAAACTGCTGTGCTATACATTAAAGCACCGTAGAATTCACGTTTTCTGAGCATCGGCTTCAATGGGTTAGGTGGGATGCTTAGGTTCATACGTTTCTGGCTAGACACAACCACTGTATATTAATGCCCATTTTCTGGATTTACGACAGTAAAAAAAAAAAAAAACAGGTTTTGGCTAACCAGAAACATAGAAGACAACAGTTTTATTTAACCAGAACCGCACCTAACCTATCGAGGCCGATGTATAAAAAAATCTCAATATTACTGTGCTTTAGTTTTCACAAAAATGTCGCACTTTTATCGTATTAGTGGATTGCGTTAAAAAAATGGGAGGATTAGCTGGGGGAGCGGAGAAGAGGGTAACTACCAGGCGATGATGATGGACAGGTGGCAGCACCTGGTGTGTGTCAACACCTCTCACCTCAGTCACACTCTCAGTGCCGACCCGGAGGGGTACCCTAGGTACGTCGACCCCTGGCCCTGGGGGAGACACCTTGCTGCCCTGAGGGTACCCCAGGTACGTCGACCCCTGGCCCTGGGGGAGTCACCTTGCTGCCCTGAGGGTACCCCAGGTACGTCGACCCCTGGCCCTGGGGGAGTCACCTTGCTGCCCTAGGGGTTCCCTAGTTCTGTCGACCCCCTGGCCATGGGGGAAGATATCTTGCTGCCCTAGGGGGGGTACCCTTGGTACCCCTTAGGCCAAGAGAGATCGTCCTCACACGCCTCAACTACTGTCTACGCTCCTCCGGCCCAACACTGCAAGCCACCTTCCTGCCTTCTGCCCGTTCTGCAACACCAGTCTCTCAGGAGGCCATTCGACTTGGAGCACCTGCAAGATGACGACCTGATGACCTTTCTCAAAGACAGCCAGTTTCTCCAGGTAATGTAAGTCAAGCAGATAGTACTACACCTTTCCAGTAATGTATACAGCATACTTAATTTTCTGTAGCGAAGAGGGTTGGGTTAGGACGCAGACACTTGCGCATTTTTTCTGAATCTTTACCGGCGTTTACATATATTAGAGTTTGAGCTGCGAAGCGCCAGGAGGCTGTTTATAACAATAACATTTGACTGACAAGTTTTGAGCCTCGTAAACTGTTTAATAAATGTAAACAACGCCTCCAATGGTAAAGGTACACGTTTGTAACTAGATGTATAACTGATGAAGCCTGGTTAACACATTGGTATGTTTCTATGTACAAATATATTTGTATATTTCTTTATACATACACAGTGACGTGTACACAGTGACGTGTACAAAGTGACGTGTACACAGTGACGTGTACCCGGCGACCCACAGGTCTGTATACACAGTGACGTGTACCAGGCCCCCCCTCAGGTGTGGACATACACACCGTGACGTGCACGCCACGCCCCACAGGTGTGGACATACACACAGTGACGTGTACTCCACGCCCCACAGGTGTGGACATACACACAGTGACGTGTACTCCACGCCCCACAGGGTGTTGGCGAGGCGTGGGGGGTCTCATACAACATGTATGAGCGTTGACGACGTTGATGAGAACTCTCCCTGCAACTGTCGGTGGCTGTAATTCACTTTCGTCCGTCACTCATGTCATCCTCTACTTCACACCTCCACCTCGCCTTTTTTTGTTCCAAGTTCAGTCTTTCATGCCTGCTAGTTCGTCCCTCCCTCCCCTGCTAGTTCGTCCCTCCCTCTCCCCTTCCCTTGCTAGTTTGTCCCTTCCCCTCCCCTGCTAGTTTGTCCCTTCCCCTCCCCTGCTAGTTTGTCCCTTCCCCTCCCCTTTCCCTGCTAGTTTGTCCCTTCCCCTCCCCTTCCCCTGCTAGTTTGTCCCTTCCCCTCCCCTTCCCCTGCTAGTTTGTCCCTTCCCCTCCCCTTCCCCTGCTAGTTTGTCCCTTCCCCTCCCCTTCCCCTGCTAGTTTGTCCCTTCCCCTCCCCTCCGCCTGCTAGTTCGTTCCTCCCCCCCCTCCCCTCCGCCTGCTAGTTCGTTCCTCCCCCCTCCCCTCCGCCTGCTAGTTCGTTCCTCCCCCCCTCCCCTCCGCCTGCTAGTTCGTTCCTCCCCCCCTCCCCTCCGCCTACTAGTTCGTTCCTCCCCCCCTCCCCTCCGCCTGCTAGTTCCTCCCTTCCCCTCCCCTCCGCCTGCTAGTTCGTTCCTCCCCCCCCTCCCCTCCGCCTGCTAGTTCGTTCCTCCCCCCTCCCCTCCGCCTGCTAGTTCGTTCCTCCCCCCCTCCCCTCCGCCTGCTAGTTCGTTCCTCCCCCCCTCCCCTCCGCCTGCTAGTTCGTTCCTCCCCCCCCCTCCCCTCCGCCTGCTAGTTCGTTCCTCCCCCCTCCCCTCCGCCTGCTAGTTCGTTCCTCCCCCCCCTCCCCTCCGCTTGCTAGTTCGTTCCTCCCCCCCTCCCCCCCTCCCCTCCGCTTGCTAGTTCGTTCCTCCCCCCCCTCCCCTCCGCTTGCTAGTTCGTTCCTCCCCCCCCTCCCCTCCGCTTGCTAGTTCGTTCCTCCCCCCCCTCCCCTCCGCTTGCTAGTTCGTTCCTCCCCCCCCTCCCCTCCGCTTGCTAGTTCGTTCCTCCCCCCCCTCCCCTCCGCTTGCTAGTTCGTTCCTCCCCCCCCTCCCCTCCGCCTGCTAGTTCGTTCCTCCCCCCCTCCCCTCCGCTTGCTAGTTCGTTCCTCCCCCCCCTCCCCTCCGCTTGCTAGTTCGTTCCTCCCCCCCCTCCCCTCCCCTTGCTAGTTCGTTCCTCCCCCCCCTCCCCTCCGCTTGCTAGTTCGTTCCTCCCCCCCCTCCCCTCCGCCTGCTAGTTCGTTCCTCCCCCCCCCTCCCCTCCGCCTGCTAGTTCGTTCTTCCCCCCCCCTCCCCTCCGCCTGCTAGTTCGTTCCTCCCCCCCCTCCCCTCCGCCTGCTAGTTCGTTCCTCCCCCCCCTCCCCTCCGCCTGCTAGTTCGTTCCTCCCCCCCCCCTCCCCTCCGCCTGCTAGTTCGTTCCTCCCCCCCCTCCCCTCCGCCTGCTAGTTCGTTCCTTCCCCCCCTCCCCTCCGCTTGCTAGTTCGTTCCTTCCCCCCCTCCCCTCCGCTTGCTAGTTCGTTCCTTCCCCCCCCCCTCCCCTCCGCTTGCTAGTTCGTTCCTTCCCCCCCCTCCCCTCCGCTTGCTAGTTCGTTCCTTCCCCCCCCCTCCCCTCCGCTTGCTAGTTCGTTCCTTCCCCCCCCCTCCCCTCAGCTTGCTAGTTCGTTCCTTCCCCCCCCCTCCCCTCCGCTTGCTAGTTCGTTCCTCCCCCCCTCCCCTCCGCTTGCTAGTTCGATCCTCCCCCCCCTCCCCTCCGCTTGCTAGTTCGATCCTCCCCCCCCCTCCCCTCCGCTTGCTAGTTCGTTCCTCCCCCCCTCCCCTCCGCTTGCTAGTTCGTTCCTCCCCCCCCCCCCCCCCTCCCCTCCGCTTGCTAGTTGACAATGGGGATACTGCAGAGTTGAGGTGGGTGTGGGGGAGGTAGGGGGGGAGAGGTTTGTGATGAAGGTGGCAGTGTGGCACGTGTTAAGGGGGCCAGTATCAGGCGGCGGCCCCTATATAAGGGCGCCACACGCCCGCCACAGAGGCAGTTATCCCCTGGAAGCAGTCGGAGGAACCCAACCTGCGCTCTCCTGCATTTGAAAAAGTTGTGGTATGTTTAATTTTTTTTTAAGGCTGTATTGATCGCCAGGCAATCAGATGCTGGAGTTTGTCGCTGTAGTCATACGAATTCCGTTGTTACATCTCGTTGAGAAATTGTTTCAACCATATAGAAATGTGGATGGAAGTACTATTCCATCCAAAAGAGTTTTGTATTAATATTTTTGTAGTGTGTCCGAGATAATGTCAACAGCAAAACCTGTTTTTAGGCCTAATATAGTACATATCTCTACTAAGTTAGACAGGATTGCTTATTTACACCTATGTTCGCTTAATGGTTTGTTTCACTTCCAGTATGCTCCTTAATATTTCAGTAGCACAAAACGAACTTTTGGGGTTAAAGTCAATAATTTATACATTTCAAGAATCCTAGCTAGAGATTACATCTCTTTAGGAGGACGTCCAACCCTCGGCTAATTTCAGAATTATTTCGTTAATTTTCGAAGAAATAAAAGGTTTGCACAAAAACCAGCAAATGCGTATTTAATTTATTAAAATAGAGAAGCAAGTGTATAACATATTATTTAGGATATCGTAAATTAAACATATGGGAAAATAGCAATTAATTTCTATTTTCTGTAAATTAACTACACATGGGGGTTTAACCTTCGATACCCTGATAGGACAGTACAGACACACTTGCGTTTAACACCATATAATTATGAGTTATGAGAGGAGGCGGGCTGTCCGCCGTGCTCACACTGTATGATTGACAGCTAAATTAAGTTTCCTCTCTTTGTCAGGGAGCCGTGTGTGTGTGTGTGTGTGTGTGTGTGTGTGTGTGTGTGTGTGTGTGTGTGTGTGTGTGTGTGCGTGCGTGCGTGTGTGCGTGCGTGCGTGTGTGCGTGCGTGCGTGCGTGTGTGTGTGTGTGTGTGTGTGTGTGTACTCACCTAATTGTGCTTGCGGGGGTTGAGCTCTGGCTCTTTGGTCCCGCCTCTCAACCGTCAATCAACAGGTGTACAGGTTCCTAAGCCTATTGGGCTCTATCATATCTACACTTGAAACTGTGTATGGAGTCAGCCTCCACCACAGCACTTCCTAATGCATTCCATTTGTCAACCACTCTGACACTAAAAAAGTTCTTTCTAATATCTCTGTGGCTCATTTGGGCACTCAGTTTCCACCTGTGTCCCCTAGTGCGTGTGCCCCTTGTGTTAAATAGCCTGTCTTTTATCTACCCCTATCAATTCCCTTGAGAATCTTGAATGTGGTGATCATGTCCCCCCTAACGCTTCTCTCTCCCAGCGAAATGAGGTTTAATTCCCGTAGCCTCTCCTCGTAGCTCATACCTCTCGGCTCGGGTACTAGTCTGGTGGCAAACCTTTGAACCTTTTCCAGTTTGGTCTTATCCTTGACTAGATATAGACTTCATCCTGGGGCTGCATACTCCAGGATTTGTCTGACATATGTGGTATACAAAGTTCTGAATGATTCCTTACACAAGTTTCTGAATGCCGTTCTTATGTTAGTCAACCTGGCATATGCCGCTGATGTTATCCTCTTGATATGGGCTGCAGGGGACAGATCTGATGTGATGTCAACCCCCAAGTCTTTTTCTCTCTCTGATTCATGAAGAATTTCATCTCCCAGATGATACCTAGTATCTGGCCTCCTCCTCTGTGTGTGTGTGTGTGTGTGTGTGCGTGTGTGTGTGTGTGTGTGTGTGTGTGTGTGTGTGTGTGTGTGTGTGTGTGTGTGATAGAGAGGTCCTTCACGAGTATTTCAGCATATATGGATGATTTTAGATGAATACTATGTAGGATTCAAATGGGTTGCATGTACACACGCCTTGCTTATTATGTACAAGGTTTTTCACCGTTCGGATTTCTTGTTTGCATTTCATTTTGGAATTTTGTATTGTAGGGCCTAACCGTTAGGTTGACATATACCAGTATATATACCAGTATACCCTGGAGCATGCTGCTAGGTAGTCTGAGAGATAGTGAACATAAAAATGGGTCTTACATATTGAATGTTGTAAAACTACACAATTGCAATTTTGTTTAATTATCAGGGGAAAGCACCGAGCCCTTAAGACTTTATAGCACTTGGAAGGGGTCAGGATAAGGATTTGGGATGGGACGGGGGGAAGGAATGGTGCCTAACCACTTGGACGGTCGGGGATTAAACGCCGACCTGCATGAAGCGAGACCGTCGCTCTACCGTCCAGTCAAAGTGGCTGGGGTTACACAATTACAAAATTAGATAAGTACAAGAGCTTGACATTCTTGCAAATTATAGAACACTGGCAAGTGAGAGAGAGCCCCATTCCAAGCGCACAAACAGCAAACAAGGCAAAATGGCAGTAAACAAACTAACTTGTGGTCACTGCAACAAAACCTTGAAGACAAAGACAACGGGAATTGAATGTTATATGTAAGAATATATTTCATACTGCTTGTACAGAAGTGAGCAACACCACCGGCCTCAAAACTGGCCATTTACTCTGCGTATGCAACAATGTTTTGCCAACTTGGAATATACTAAGAAACCGTCAAGATTCCATGATCATGACCGAGAAAAATAATTTATTGAAAGCCTAGCAGACATCCAGAAAGTGGGGAAACAAATAACAATAGACCAGGAGCTGAGGCTATGGACAGGGAGGAAACAAACAAATTCAGGAAATTGTAAATTCTGATTCAGTATACACGGATACAGATGACAGTAGACTAGAAAGTGTAACAGACAGCACTGACAGCTCGGTATCGACAGACACTTCAACAGTCCCCGATAGAGACATAGACAGACAGACAGACCAGAAGGACAGACATATGCAAATTCTATATAAAGGGCGTTTGTAGACATAGACACTCTGGAAATAGAAAGTGTCTGGAATGCAGTTACCATCATCCCAGGAAATGTTTAAATATGCTTAGGAAAGGACAGTGTCGATTTGGATCAACATGTAGGTTTTTCCATCCTGACATGTGCCAAACCTCACTCGAGGACAGAAAATGTTATGACCTCAGCTGGCCAGACTTGCACGTGAACGGCCCGGGAACGCTACATAAAGAGTGGCAAGCAAGATAATGGATTTGGAGGAAACTCAATTAATTTATTATACCAAGACGAAAGGGATATCAAAATAAGGAACATAGAGAATGTATAGAACTGGATGCCAGACCCACTTGTATACCAGAGCTACAGATACATTACACATCACAACAGAGCTACAACTACAACAATCGGCACTGGTCACAACAAACTCAACATGACCACGTATAATGGACCTGCCACAAAAGTCTCCCAGTTAAACTACCTTAAATAGAGTAACCTCGTTCATCTTTGCCAACATACAACGACTGAAAACAAGAACAAAAACAAAGTACAATTCATAAATGGCCTCACTGAGTCAAGTGCAGAATATTGAGTTTTCCCAGAAGCCCCCCGAGCAGGGGAGCTGTTGGACAGTGAGCTCTGGATACCAGGATATAACCTATACAGGTGAGCTGGGGTAAATAGGTCACATGGAGGATTGGGATGGATACCTTGTATGCTCTGAGCTCCTTAACGTTACAAATGAGGTGGTAGAGGTACTGGGAGTAAAATAGATAGAAAAAATAAACTTGGTTATTATTCTAATATACAACCCCCTCCCCCCCCCCCCCCCCCTCCACCCGATGCAACAGTTAAGGAATTCATAGAACAGATAAACAAAATGGAGAATAACCTTGATAGTTTGGCAAACCCGATACCTGATATTATCTTCCTTGGTAACTTCAACCTGCATAGTCTAAGATGGGGAATAGTAAACAATAATAATAGTAAATAATAATATATCAGGAAATCTATCTGGACATAATCAACCATAGATTAGAGAACTGCTTAGATTCTGTGACAAATGTTCACTCAACCAGCCGATATCAGAGCCAACTAGGACGAAAATATTCTAGATCTGGTCTTCACAAATAATGAAGACGTAATCAGGGACATTACGATATCAGATACCACATACTCAGATCACAAGCTCATTGAAGTGCAAACTATCATCAGTACTCAAAATAGACCTAAAACAATGATCAAGTGAGAGAAGTTAGTAAATTCAATTTTAATAATAAAAGGATAGACTGGGAGAAAATAAACAGGGAACTTACGAACAGTCAATGGGAAACTGTTCTAAGTAATATAATATAAATCCTACAGAAGGAATAGAAAACTAACTTCTAAAGCATATAGTCTCTGAAACATGTTCCTTCTAAGAAAGCCAGAAAGAGGTTCAACTTAGAGAACGAAGACGACGCTACAAAATAAGGAAAAAATAACAAAAACATGGATCTAGAGCGGGAAGATCATGCCTCTCACTGCTACTTTACCACTACGACAAAATCACTGAGGCATTAGAAGAAAAACATAGTGCAGATGTGGTATATACAGATTTCGCAAAGACATTGAATAAATGTGATCATGGAGTGATAGCATACAAAATGAGGTCAATGGGAATAACCGGTAAAGTAGGACGCTGGATACTCAATTTTTTGTCGAACAGAACACAAATTAACAGTCAACCATATAAAATAGCGTTCAAGCACAGTTAAAAGCTGTGTTTCTCAGGGTACAGTCCTTGCACCACTGCTTTCCCTTATTCTCATATCAGATATAGACAAAAAATACAAGTCACAGCTTCGCATCATCCATTGCAGATGGCACAAAAATCAGCATGAAAATTACCTATGCTGAAGGCATTGAAAAACTATAAGCATATTATTAATATAGTTTTCGACTGGGCAACAGAAAGGGACGATATTTAAGTGATAAATTCCAGGTACTCAGGTACGGTAAAAATGAGGACAATAAACATAATACAAGGTACAAAACACAATTAGATTTGCCCATAGTAGGAAAGCAGCATGTAAAGGATTTGGGAATAATGTCTGACGACCTAACGTTTAGGGAGCATTACCAAGCAAATATTGCGTCAGCCAGAAAAATGATAAGATCGATTAAGAGAGCTTTCAAATCCAGAGATCCCATTACAATGGTTGTACTCTTCAAATCACTTGTGTTGTCTCATCTTGAATACTGCTCGGTACTCACTTCCCCCTTCAGAGCAGGCGAGATTACTGAAATAGAGGGAGTATAGAGAACATATACGGCACGCATAGACGCGATAAAGCACCTAAATTATTGGGATCATCTGAAAGCTCTCCAAATGTACTCGCTCGAAAGGAGACGAGATATCAAATAATATACACGTGAAAAATACTGGAGGGCCAGGTCCCAAATCTACACAGTAAAATAACAACGTACTGCAGTGAACGATATGGAAAAAATGCAGAATAGAACCAGTGAAGAGCAGTGGTGCCATAGGCACAATCAGAGAACACTGTATAAACATCAGAGGTCCGGATGTTCATCATCCTCCCAGCAAGTCTAAGAAATATTGCCGGAACAAGCGTGGATATCTTAGAGAAAACTAGTTAGTTTTCTTCAAGAAGTGCCGGACCAACCAGGCTGTGGTGGGTATGTGGGCCTGCGGGCCGCTGCAAGCCACAACCTGTTGGACAAAGCTCTCACAAGTCAAGCCTGGCCTCTGGCCGGACTTGACCGGCCAGAGGCCGGTCATATTGTCATACTGACTTGGCTCTCTTCTCATAGGTATCTTTCCTTCTTTACACTCAGTCTGCGCCTGGGCAAAGATTATTACATATCTTCGGTCTGGCTACATGTGATGCCAACAGCACCTCTGGTGATGGTAACTTGTATTACATTATACACTTTTCTTACAGACAATGAGAACAACGCCCCTAGTGATGGTGGTTGTGGCCCTGATGCTCACTGAACCTGCCCACGCCGCCGTTCTTCAGGGTGAGACATTACTTTTCCCATTTTAATCGAAGTCGAAATGTAGGCGGGTTAACTGCCTGCAAAGCAAGTCTTTCATGAATACTGAACTAGCCAATGATAGTTGATATAACCAGTGTATTTGTATCTTGTCTAATAACATTAGATGCTGCAGCATTATATAGGTAATGGTGCAACAGTAGAGCAGAAAGCCCTTGTCAATGATGCGTTTAAATATACTATATTTCATACGGCTTCAGAGTCAAAACGAATTTAAGTTGTGTTGTGACCAACAGAGAGGCCCCGGGAGGTGTTGGGGGGCCCAGGCACCGCGTACCTCCACGACCTCAACACTGACCTCGTCACCCTCCTTCGCCGGAACCTGCCACAGATCAACGACATCAGGGTTGTTGATGGTCAGTCCCCCTCCCATGTCTTTTGACTTTAAATGTACTAGCTCTTTACTTTTCTTCATAAATATAGAATGCCCTGATTCTGGACCAGGATCTGAGAGATTCCAGTCAATCCTCGTATTATTAACATGTAAATTTATTGAATAACCTCTCCATGTTGAATTAGCTCGATTCTGCAGGCACAAATAGTAAATACCGGTGCAAAGACCTTTCTCTCCCTCTCGCCCCAGCCCGGACACCCGCACAACCTGGAAGGATGACCCTTCTTGGGCGACCCCTCCACAGAGCAGGTCCATGACTCAAATGGGTGTTCAGTTTTTAATTTTCCCTCTGACCCCAAGTAGGGCCCCAGGCAACTCCCGCCGTCCCCAGACAGTCTTCCGTGAGCCCCCTCACCACCACCACAGGGCAAAGCTCTTGAAGGGGTATAATAACAGCCAGTAAGCTTCTTCACACTAGTTTCCATGAACTGCAATATACAATTTAATATCTTCCTGCTTTCTAGTTAATTAAGCTTAAACAGACCACATTTTATTTTGCCGACAGACAGTCTAGGCCTACTTAGTGCATGTCTTATTTCTATCTCTGACTGCTAATTTTGTCAATTTGCAATAATCAATTTAGTTTATGCCGGAAACGCTGTGCGTACTGGTGGATTTAGGCATAGTATATACTAGCTCGACTTAGAAATCCAACATTCTGCTTGTCTCATTTTGTATGTATGTACTTTTACCTGAATAAACATTATCATTATATAATAATCATCTATGAGAACTGAAATTGTGAAAACCACCTTTTTTCCGAACTTAAGATTCGGCAGCCGGAAACCTTCCCACATAGTGCTGAATATTGTGGCTTGCTTGAATAAAGAGTTTGAGGAGCCCAGCCTCCTGTGCTGGCAGTACTTATAGTAACGATGACCACCATAGTACATATACCGACGTGCAACGCAATTAGAAAGTAGAAATCGGTACTATTGAATTTGGACAAACTGGATTTTTTTTATATATTTGTGATGCAAAGACAAACCTAAACTTCCTAGGCCTAAAACACAATATCTGAGGCCTAATATAGTTCGTGTGCTATACTAGGCCTAGGAATATTTTTTGTTTAGCTTTCTTTCGGACGCTATGAAGTGAACAGTACAAAATTATTCTGATTGCTTAGTACGTCAATGTTTGTACGATGGTGCACATAGTTACAACAAGTACTATGTAAACAGGAGGACGGGTTGTGTTTGAGCGTTTGTAAACCAAGTCCACATATTTTTTTGTACTCGCCTAGTTGTGCTTGCGGGAGTTGAGCTTTGGTTCTGCTGTAACGTATCTTCTTATTTTCTATAATTTCCGATAATTCAAAGAGTGAAGATGGGTAGAAGTGGAAGGGAGGAGTAAGGAAGAGTGATCAGGGGAAAGGGAAAGTTTAGAATGAGAGAAAGAAGGAAAGTAGAAAATGCTGCCACCTTCCATTCATTAGTTAATTATAAGACAAGGAATGGAACTTGTCTACACAAAAATATTATCTGGTGTTATCACATCATCTGTAAGCATGGAAATCATATAGACCAAAATCTTAAAACATAAAACTTCAGAGTGCTCTCCACTCTAGCTTTCATCATCCAAGATCTAGGGATCAGAATTAAAGACAATTTAAAAAGTAAGTTACCCATAATGAATATATAAATGATTATCATAATTCAACCATTTCACTTGTTCAAATGTCAACATTAATTCAAAATTAGTTACTGCACCAAAAATTGAGAACAACTACGGCTGACTACCCCCGAAAATGACACACCACTTCAATATGAAAACACAATATACATCAACCTTACAAATTCACTCGTCAAAGTCAGAGTATACAATGATAGAGAGACGGGGAACGGCTGTCAGTCCCCACCCGGCCTGGCCTGCTGGAACCTCTGGTGTAGCTAGGCTTGCTTCCCCTCCCCCCCTCTCCCTTCTCGCTCTCGCTCTCGCTCTCGCTCTCTCTTTCATCTCTCTTTCATCTCTCTCTCTCTCTTTCATCTCTCTCTTTCATCTCTCTCTTTCATCTCTCTCTTTCATCTCTCTCTCTTTCATCTCTCTCTCTCTCTTTCATCTCTCTCTCTCTCTCTCTCTCTCTCTCTCTCTCTCTCTCTCTCTCTCTCTCACATATATATATATGTACAGTTCCACGGGTATTTAGGGGTTAGTTGGGACCGGGAACCGGGAGCTATGCTCTGCCTAGGGTGCCTGACAGCTGGGTGGACATTGCTTCAGATTCGTAGTCCTGAGGTTCCGGGTTTGATCCCCGGTGGAGGCGGAGACAAAATGCTTTCTTTCACCCTGATACCCCCGTTACCTAGCAGTAAATAGGTACCTGGGAGTTAGACAGCTGCTACATGCTGCTTCCCGGGGGGTGTATTAAAAAAAGGCCTGGTCGATAACTGGGCCGCTGGGACGCTAAAGCCCCGAAATCATCTCAAGATAATCAAGATATACCAGGAGATAACCTCTGGCGCTCTCGCCACCTCAACATTCCTGCTACACCTAGTCAGCGGCTTGTTTGATGGAAATAGCCACCTGTCTGCAATTATCAGTTTAGCAGAAAGCTAGGTCATCTGACCTCTACTCAACGAGTAAACAATTAACACTTAAAAAGGTGTTACTTTTGAATTGGTAAGGCAGATTGCCTGGCGCCGCCAATATCCTGTGTGACTCTGTATGTGAAACCCTCTCCCTTTCCGGCCCGTTGTCAGTGAGGGGGCTTGGTGGGGGGGGGGGAAGGGGGGCTGCTGGAGTGTGATGCTCAACGGGACAGTCCTCTGTCCTTTGAAAGCCTTATGCTACTGTCTTCACCAGTTTTGCCAGATGTCTTTTCCTTTTCCTTATGTTTCATTTTTCTCCCACCCCCCTCTTCTCCTTTTGTCATTTCCCACCGACATTTTGCCCGTCTTGATTCTTCTTTTGGACATCTGCTTTGATGCCCGGATGTTTGAGGAGGCATACTCTCTCACCCGTAGAACTGTGGGACCCAACGTCGCGAGCGAGGGGACGCTTTTATGCCAAACGATGCCAATCCTCCTTTCGTCGCTGAACCCGATCTCGACGGATTGACGGTTCTTAATGTGGCGATTGTGGGGCGTATACTCACGACGCACCCCCTGGGGGCAGGGGGGCGGCAAGACCTGTCTTGTTTGGTGTCCTATCTTCTAATTGTGGCTCGGAGGTGGGTACAGGGTCACATTCGTGAATGAAAGTATTACCTCTCGTTTTCATATTGCTGAATACTGTTCCTCTTATGACTTTTCAGGCTCATGGGGTAGGCGACCAAGCCCCCGAGTCAGACTGTTGAAAGACCGGGCTCTGTAGGCCCCGCTACATTGGGCCCAGACCTAGCTCCTCTTAACTACTCCCCTCGGCTCCCCCCCCCCCTCCTTTGTGGTTGGGTCGAGCCCCCAGCGGTGACCACCTTGTCCCCTGGCATGGCTCAGTCTTTCACTGTGACTACTGCGCCTTTTAATCCCTCTTTCTCTGGGAGTTCTTAATGTCATCCCCGCCACAGCCGCACGATCCCTTCCCATACTAATACGTATTACACCTTGTTTGGTCCTGCTTCGTGGACTAAATACTTTGATATCCACCATCTCGATTCTACACCTGACGATTTCTCCCTCCATAAACACCTTGTTGATTCGGTAGATGCCTCTGTTACTTTTAACCCCACTCGTTTCGGTACACGTGTCGTCGCTGCTCCTTCTCTGGATGCAGCTACCTGCTTAACTGCTTTGTCCCGCACTGGGGAGACCCCTGTTCGGGTCTCCAAAAATGCTCAGTTAAATCCCAGTGTTGGCACTGTTCTCCTCCTGCACCATGTTGCAACTGGTGTTAGGCACCTAAAAAACTGCCATGAGGATATTAAACATATCCTCGAAGCCCAAGGCCATCCTGTCCTCCAGGTGGACACGTTCACTCGACCCCCTCGTGGTCGTCGCCATCAGCCCCTTCGAGTTGTGAAAATCACCTTCGATAGTAGGACCCTTCCGCCGCCCTCTCTCATTCTTGCTGGTGCCAGGTGCTCCGTTCAGTACATCCCCTCTCCTAGACTTTGTAATAAGTGCTGGAAGTTCGGGCACGGTACCCTCAAATGCACAAGTCTTGTCTCGCTATGCCCCATGTGTGGGGACGATGACCACTCTAAGACAGATGGCTCTTCTCCCCAGGCTCACTGCCTCAATTGAGGTGAGGCCCACCCTACCTTCTCCTGCACGTGTATACACTACAAGGTTGAAGTCGTCCTCAACTTGAAACACTGGGATCGTTTGACTTTTCCTGAAGCGAGATGCCAAGTCCGCCGTCTCCACCCTTTCAATAGTGTCTCACACTCGTGTGTTGCGTTCTACCTCTCCCCATCCTTTCCACCTTCCTCAATCACACAACCCTTCCTAGGCCTTGGACCCGGACTATTCCTTTCTTTCTCTCCACCGCCTCCTTCCCTGTTTCTTTACGTTCTGTCCTGGAGGGTCTCCCTCCTGGTTCTCCAACTGGAGTTTCCTCCTTCCTACCCGGTCCGCCATGTCTCCAGTGTCTTTCCTATCTTCCCCCGATCCTTTTCCCCAGCCCTCCCCCCAGTCTCTTGGCCCTCCATGCTGCCTGACTGTCCAGGCTGTCATCATCATCCTCCCAGCAATCTTCATGTTGTTCATTCCCGTTCATCTCCTGTTGAAACCATTGAGTCTGTTGCCCAGTACGTTGTTGCAGGAACACCTGTCTGTCTGAGTCTGAAACGTAAGCCTGGCTCCTCTGTCATCCTCTCCAGCAGGTAAGAAGGCATCGCTTTCTTCCTCGCCCCCCACCTCTGACTCTATTGCTACGACTCCTCCCATTTCGGTGGTCGGGCCCCCTGTCCCAGCTATGGAGGTTTCTTTAGTCTCTGATTCCCTCTCGGTTGTTGCCCTTGCTAAGGTGCGCTCCCCGGTTTCTGCCCCTCCTCCTCCTCCTGTCCTTGACAGCCCCTCTCGGTTGTCTCCTCCTCCGGACCCCGTCCGTCTGCCTCTAGTCTGTCCTCCCGCTCCCTTCCCTCCATCCTCACTAAGATTACCCATACCCCCTAACCCTGATTTTAATCCTGAGCTTATTTAATATACGGTGTTCTTCTTTACCATTGTTTCTTCGTTGTTCTTAACAATTACACAGTTTTCACCACTTTGTGCTTGTCTCCAGGAGCCAATGCTTGGTGCTCGTCCTGGTCACTTTCATGGTTATTCCTTTCTTTCTCCCCACCCCCCTAGCTCTTGCTGGGGCCCATAACTCTACTGTTCTCTCGATTCGTACCGATATTCCCTTCGTCCCTCTACTCTTTCCATCGCCTATCCATTGTTCTGCTGCCCATGTTTTTCTAAGTAAATGGTATACAGTCTGTTCCATTTATCTCCCCCCAAATGTCCCGTTTTTCCCTTCCTGATCTTAAGCACCTCCTGGACTCCTTGCCAGTGCCGGTGCTCCTGTTGGGTGATTTCAACTGTCGACATACTCTCTGGGTGATGTTCTGACAAACACCCGAGGCCGCCTTCTCAATCCGTTCGTCCTCTCTTCTTCCCTGTCTCTTCTGAATTCTGGTGAGCCCACTCATGTGGACTCTCGAACTCCACCCTTTCCTGTCTTGATCTTTCTCTATGCTCGTCGTCCCTTTACTTAGATCTCACGTGGCGGGTTCTTGATGACCTCCATAAGGGACCATTTCCCCATCCTCGTTTCCTTTTTCTCTTTTCACCCTCCTCTCTCCTTCCCTAGGTGGCAATTTGCCAAGCTGACTGGAACCTATTCCATCCTCCATGCTATTCTCTCTGACCTCCCTCCCCTCTCTGCCTCTCTCGCGCGCCCTCCTCCTTTTTGATGACACAATCTTCGACGCTGCCCTCCGCTCTACCTCCCGGGGCATGTGGAAGTGCGTTCCCTGGTGGAATGCGGACTGTGCTCGGGCTGTCCGTTGTAAATGTGCTGCCTGGAAGAAACACCGACGCCGGCAGACGACCGCTTCTTTTATTTTGTTTCGGAAGGCAGGCGAAGCTTGCCTTCGGAAGGCAAGCTTAGCCTGTAGGACCATCCCTACAGCTAAACGTGAGAGTTGGAAATATTATGTTTCCACCATTACGTCCGATATTCCTCTGCCACATATCTGGAAGAAAATCAGAAAGAGCGCGGGTAAGTTCGTTCCAGATGTCTCGCCGGTTCTTCACCTGCGTGATACTCTTGTGTCGGACCCAGTGCAGGTCGCGACCGAACTGGGTTCTCACTTTTCGACTGTTAGCTTCGGTTCTCATCTTCCTCAATCATTCTTCCTTCGTAAGCCTGTTCTTGAATCTCGTCCCTTACATTTTCGCACTCCTCTCCGCCTTTCCTATAACGATCCCTTCTCTCTCTCTGAACTTCAGTCTGCACTGTCCCTCTGCGGTTCTACGGCAGCAGGCTCTGATGACATAGAGATGCTTCGCTATCTCCCTCTGTGTGCGTCTCAGTATTTACCAAGTCTGGGAGTTATCGTCAGTCGCTGAGGACTGACTGGATGCCTTTGTACTCCCTATTCGGAAACCGGGGTCTCTCGGGACATCCCATAAGGACTTCCGCCCTATTGCCCTCACGAGTTGTCTGCAAACTCTTTGAACGTATGGTCAATGTTCGTCTGATGTGGTTCTTGGAACACTATCACCACCTCTCCCTTTCTCAATTTGGTTTTCGCAAATGCCGCAGCATGACCGATGTCCTGGTGAACTTGGAGGTCTATATTTGTACTGCTTTTGCTGCGACGACCTCTGTCGTTTGTCCTTTTTGACCTGGAAAAGGCTTACGACACCACCTGGAGATTCCATATTCTTTCCCAACTTCGTTCTTTTGGCCTTCGTGGTAATCTCCCCCTCTTCCTACAAAGCTTCCTCTCGTCGTTCCTTTAGAGTAAGGCTTGGTGCCCCACTCTCTGCCTCTTTTCAGCAATTCGACGATGTCCCCCCAAGGTAGTGTTCTGAGCACTACTCTTTTTCTAGTTGCTCTCAATGGTCTTCTTTTCTCGCTTCCTTCTGTTGTCTTCTCCGCTTTCTATGTCGACGATCTTACTCTTTGTTGTCGAGGTGATGATTCGCCTCTCCTTCAACGGAGACTTCAACTTGCGATTGATGCTGTCAATCATGGCTTCACGTTCTCTGCAACCAAGACTTGTGCTATGACTTTTACTCGGAAGCATGTCGTTCTTCGTCCCTCTGTTACTTTATGGTCATCCCCTTGTGTACAAGGATTCCGTTAAGCTTTTGGGGTTAATCTTTGACACTCTTTTTGTCTTCGTCGCCCCATATCTCTTACCTACGAGTTGAATGCTCTAAGGCCCTTAACCTACTTAAGGTTTTGTCCCATACTTCTTGGGGAGCAGATAGGCGCACTCTCCTCTTTGTATTCCTCTCTCATACTGTCTAAACTCGATTATGGTTGCCCTGCTTACTCTTACTCTTCGCCATCTTGATCCTTTGCACCATACTGGGTTGCGCCTCAGCTCTGGTGCCTTTCGTTCGACTCCCGCCCTCAGCTTGCATGCTGAAACTGGCTTCCTGTCTCTCCAGGACCGCCGAGATCGCCACTGTGACCGATCTGAGGTGTGACCTAATGGTTAATGCTCTGGCCAGGCACCTAACTGGCTCATGGTTCGATTCTCTCATATGGGGAAGGGTTCTGTTTATTTTTTTGTGGGGCCGGTGGCTGAGCGGACAGCACACTGGGCAGAGTTTCTTTCGCCCTATGCCCCTGTTACCTAGTAGTAAATAGGTACCTGGGAGTTAGTCAGCTGTCACGGGCTGCTTCTTGGGGTGTGTGTGTGTGGTGTGGAGAGAGAAAGGGGGGGGGGATAATAGTAGTTAGTCCAAGAACAATAGTAGTTAATCGAGAGGCGGGCCGAAAGAGTAGAGCTCAACCCGCAAGTACAACTAGGTGAATACTGTCTATGCTACCTTGCGCGGTCCTTACAACACCCTCACTCTTGCCTGTGTCGTGCTTTGACTTCCCCCTATAGTTCCTGTTCCCCTTCACCACCTTCTGTCCGGTTGTCTTGCCTGCAACATTATTTTTTGGTTAGTATTACTAATATTTCTCCTCGTGTTGTTCCGTCCTTACCCTCGTGGAGGGTTCTCACCCCCCCTCCTCAATATTGTAAATCCCTGACCCATATCACTAAAGCTTTTACCCCTCCTACAGTTCTGAAACGGCTTTTCCTTGAACACTTCTCTTCACACTCCCTCTCCATTTCCATCTTCACCGATGGGTATAAGTATGCAGACGGTGTAGGCTACTCTGTTGTTTTTCCTGACCACACCTATATACCTGGTTGATACCTGGTTGATGGGGTTCTGGGAGTTCTTCTACTCCCCAAGCCCGGCCCGAGGCCAGGCTTGGCTTCTTTGAGTTTGGTCCACTAGGTTGTTGCTTGGAGCGGCTAGCAGGCCCACATACCCACCACAGCCCGGTTGGTCCGGCACTCCTTGGAGAAAACAATCTAGTTTCCTCTTGAAGATGTCCACGGTTGTCCCGGCAATATTTCTTATGCTCGCTGGGAGGATGTTGAACAACCGTGGACCTCTGATGTTTATACAGTGTTCTCTGATTGTTCCTATGGCACCTCTGCTCTTCACTGGTTCTATTCTGCATTTTCTTCCATATCGTTCACTACAGTACGTTGTTATTTTACTGTGTAGATTTGGGACCTGGCCCTCCAGTAACTTCCAGGTGTATATTATTTGATATCTCTCTCGTCTTCTTAATTCGCCTGCGTCGTGTCGCCTGCCTCCGGAGAGTAGCATCTTCACGGCAGAACTTTATGCTATTCTCTAAGAACAAAGGTAACTGCAGAAGACCCATACGAGGCTGCTCCTACTTATAACCACCCAATCCCAATCATGTACATGTCCAACCCACGTTTGAAACAATTGAGGGACCCCCACCTCCACCACGTTACGCGGTAATTGGTACCACAAATCAACAACCCTGTTACTAAACCAGTATTTACCCAAGTCTTTCCTAAATCTAAACTTACCTAATTTATACCCATTGTTTCGTGTTGATCCTATTAATATCCCCTTTGTTAATATGGAAGTTGTAGTGAATGACCTGGTGACTCTAGTGGGAGCCCTGAGGACATAGTTGGACTCTCTGCGGGAGGAGGTGCGTCAGCTTAAAAAACAACGAGAAGTAACGAAGGAGGAGACCAGCAGTAAAGGGACCTCGTCTTGGAGAGTTGCGAAAGACAGGGGCCTTAAGAAGACTTTGATAAAGCCGCCTTCAAACGCCATAGCAACTTCAAATTCATTTGACGTTTTGGAGGACGAGTGCTGTGGAGAGACTGTGGATCGCGCAAAAGGGAAAGCAACGAAGAGAAAGGAAGCGCAGGCCCCTCAGAAAGTAAAGGAAGTACCTAAGCAAACATTAGTTGTGGGAGATTCCCAGATAAGGTATTTGGATAGAACGTTTTGTGCTAGAGATAGGGGGAACAGGTTAAGGGTTTGCTATCCCGGAGCTGGCATTGGTGATATTATAAACAACATGAATGATATTATGGCTGGTAATGGGAACAATCCCATTATTTGCATTAGCGTGGGAGGAAATGATGTTGGTCGAGTCAGGAGTGAGGAACTGATTCAGAGGTATAAAACAGCCATAGAGTTAGTTAGGAGCAAGGGAGGAATCCCGATCATATGTGGCATTCTTCCAAGAAAGGGAGTGGGAAATGAATGGATATCGAGGGCACTTGGTGTCAATTGCCGGCTGGAAAGATATTGCAAATCAAATGCAATATCTTTCATAGACAACTGGGAACACTTCTATGGAAGAAATGAAATGTATGCTCGTGATGGGGTGCATCTATCGAGAGCTGGGGTTGTTGCTGTTGCGAACTCGCTAGAAGAAGTGGTTAGAGGTGTTTGTTTGGGTTTAAACTGTTAGTAGATAGAGGTATGGGAATTGATTTGGAGGAAGGAGGTAATAAAAGTATGTGTTTGTGGGAGAAAGGAATTGGCAAAACGATCAGGGAAAGAGAAGGTCCGCAAAATAACAATTCACTTAGGGTATATTACACTAACAGTAGAAGTCTAAGAAATAAAATTAACGAATTAAATGCTCTTGTCTGCACAGAAAAAATAGATATTATTGCACTTACCGAAACGTGGATGAATGTAGAAAATAGAGAACTATTAGCTGAATATCAAATATATGGATTTAAACTATTTCACACAGATAGATATATTAGACGAGGAGGTGGAGTAGCCATATATGTTAGGGACAATTTGAAATGTAGTCTCAAAGAGGGAATCAAAACAGAGCCACACACAGAAACTATTTGGATTGAATTAAACGAAAAAGCTAATAATATTATAATAGGAGTAATATATAGGCCACCAAATTTAGACAGAATGGAAGCAAAGCATCTATGGGATGAAATATCTAGAGCATCTAGATCTAACAGTATTTATGTCATGGGTGACTTTAATTTTAGCGGAATAAACTGGTTGAACAAAACAGGGAATAGTGAAGCAGAAGATTTTCTAGAATTAATTGACGATTGCTTTCTTACGCAACACATTAAGGAACCAACACGGGAAAATAATATTTTAGATTTAGTGTTAACTAACAGGGAAACGCAAATTAATGACATCGAAATAGGGAGTGAGCTAGGGAGCAGTGATCACAAAGAAATCAGATTTAGCATAGAATGGAATAGACCAGTAGGAGAAAATTCTGTTAAAGTGCCAGATTTTCGAAAAGCTGATTTTAATAGCCTAAGAAATTTTTTGGGTCAAATTGATTGGAAAGGCTTGGGTATGGGGTGTGGGCCGGTCTTGGAGCGAGACATGAACCCAGCGATAGGTGACTTAAATGGGGATTTCGATGTGGATTCAATATATAACTTATTTAAGAATATTCTAAACAAAGCACAGGAACGTAGTATACCATACAAATTGAATAGATCGTATACTAATGACCCAAAGTGGATAACAAAGAATTTGAAGAACCTTATAGGTAAAAAGAGAGCTTGGTACAAAAGGATTAAAAATGGGGAGGTCACTTTAGAACAGGAATTCGTACAACTGGTTAGAAATGTTAAAAAAGAGATAAGGAAAGCAAAAAGAAACTATGAAGTTCGCATAGCAGGGCAAGCAAAGACAAATCCTAAAGGGTTTTTTCAGTTATATCGTACTAAGACTAGGGAAAGGATAGGTCCATTAAAAACTGAGACAGGTCAAATAACAGATAGTGATGAAGAGATGAGTAGTATTTTTAATAAATATTTTGTATCTGTATTTACTAAAGAGGAACTTAACAATATGCCTTCAGCCGAACAAGTCTATGTGGGTGGGGACGAGGACAGGTTGACGAGTTTAGCAGTTACCAGGGAGGATGTTCTTAAACAAATAGTAAAACTCAAACCAAACAAATCCCCAGGGCCGGATGAAGTGTTTGCTAGGGTGCTTAAAGAATGCAAAGAGGAGCTTTGTGACCCACTGTCAACCATATTTAATAAATCAATAGAGTCAGGCAGAGTGCCAGAGTTTTGGAAAGTTGCTAATGTGATACCAGTTTTTAAGAAAGGAGATAGATCACTTGCGTCTAACTATCGACCAATTAGCCTAACGTCTATTGTGGGAAAGTTACTCGAATCTATAATAGCAAATAAAATTCGTCTTCATCTTGAAAAACATAAATTAATAATTGAGTCGCAACATGGTTTTATAAATGGCCGTTCATGTTTAACAAATTTGTTATCTTTTTATTCTAGCATTGTTGAGGCAGTTGATAGTGGTAAGGATTACCCTAGAACATAAGAACATAAGAACAAAGGTAACTGCAGAAGGCCTATTGGCCCATACGAGGCAGCTCCTATTCTATAACCACCCAATCCCACTCATATACTTGTCCAACCCGTGCTTGAAACAATCGAGGGACCCCACCTCCACAATGTTACGCGGCAATTGGTTCCACAAATCAACAACCCTGTTACTGAACCAGTATTTACCCAAGTCTTTCCTAAATCTAAACTTATCCAATTTATATCCATTGTTTCGTGTTCTGTCCTGTGTTGATACTTTTAATACCCTATTAATATCCCCCCGGTTATGTCCATTCATCCACTTGTAAACCTCTATCATGTCACCCCTAACTCTTCGCCTTTCCAGTGAATGCAACTTAAGCTTTGTTAATCTTTCTTCATATGAAAGATTTCTAATTTGGGGAATTAACTTAGTCATCCTACGCTGGACATGTTCAAGTGAATTTATATCCATTCTATAATATGGCGACCAAAACTGAACTGCATAATCTAAATGGGGCCTAACTAGAGCAAGATATAGCTTGAGAACCACACCAGGTGTCTTGTTACTAACGCTGCGATTAATAAATCCAAGTGTTCGATTTGCCTTATTACGAACATTTATGCATTGATCCTTTTGTTTTAAATTCTTACTAATCATAACTCCCAGATCCCTTTCGCAATCCGACTTCGCAATCACAACACCATCTAGCTCGTATCTTGTAACTCTATCATCATTACCTAACCTCAGAACTTTACATTTATCAGCATTAAACTGCATCTGCCAATCCTTTGACCATTTCAAAACCCTATCTAGATCAACTTGAAGTGATAGTGAGTCCTCCTCCGAATTAATTTCCCTACCGATTTTCGTATCATCGGCAAATTTGCAAATGTTGCTACTCAAACCTGAATCTAAATCATTTATATATATTATAAACAACAGAGGTCCCAGGACAGAGCCTTGAGGCACTCCACTTACAACATTTTCCCACTCTGACTTGATTCCATTTATACTAACTCTCTGTTTCCTTTGGTATAGCCATGCCCTAATCCAGCTTAATATAGCACCCCAAATACCATGAGACTCTATTTTTTAATCAGTCTTTCATGTGGCACTGTATCAAAAGCTTTGCTAAAGTCAAGGTATACAACATCGCAATCCTTACCACTATCAACTGCCTCAACAATGCTAGAATAAAAAGATAACAAATTTGTTAAACATGAACGGCCATTTATAAAACCATGTTGCGACTCAATTATTAATTTATGTTTTTCAAGATGAAGACGAATTTTATTTGCTATTATAGATTCGAGTAACTTTCCCACAATAGACGTTAGGCTAATTGGTCGATAGTTAGACGCAAGTGATCTATCTCCTTTCTTAAAAACTGGTATCACATTAGCAACTTTCCAAAACTCTGGCACTCTGCCTGACTCTATTGATTTATTAAATATGGTTGACAGTGGGTCACAAAGCTCCTCTTTGCATTCTTTAAGCACCCTAGCAAACACTTCATCCGGCCCTGGGGATTTGTTTGGTTTGAGTTTTACTATTTGTTTAAGAACATCCTCCCTGGTAACTGCTAAACTCGTCAACCTGTCCTCGTCCCCACCCACATAGACTTGTTCGGCTGAAGGCATATTGTTAAGTTCCTCTTTAGTAAATACAGATACAAAATATTTATTAAAAATACTACTCATCTCTTCATCACTATCTGTTATTTGACCTGTCTCAGTTTTTAATGGACCTATCCTTTCCCTAGTCTTAGTACGATATAACTGAAAAAACCCTTTAGGATTTGTCTTTGCTTGCCCTGCTATGCGAACTTCATAGTTTCTTTTTGCTTTCCTTATCTCTTTTTTAACATTGCTAACCAGTTGTACGAATTCCTGTTCTAAAGTGACCTCCCCATTTTTAATCCTTTTGTACCAAGCTCTCTTTTTACCTATAAGGTTCTTCAAATTCTTTGTTATCCACTTTGGGTCATTAGTATACGATCTATTCAATTTGTATGGTATACTACGTTCCTGTGCTTTGTTTAGAATATTCTTAAATAAGTTATATATTGAATCCACATCGAAATCCCCATTTAAGTCACCTATCGCTGGGTTCATGTCTCGCTCCAAGACCGGCCCACACCCCATACCCAAGCCTTTCCAATCAATTTGACCCAAAAAATTTCTTAGGCTATTAAAATCAGCTTTTCGAAAATCTGGCACTTTAACAGAATTTTCTCCTACTGGTCTATTCCATTCTATGCTAAATCTGATTTCTTTGTGATCACTGCTCCCTAGCTCACTCCCTATTTCGATGTCATTAATTTGCGTTTCCCTGTTAGTTAACACTAAATCTAAAATATTATTTTCCCGTGTTGGTTCCTTAATGTGTTGCGTAAGAAAGCAATCGTCAATTAATTCTAGAAAATCTTCTGCTTCACTATTCCCTGTTTTGTTCAACCAGTTTATTCCGCTAAAATTAAAGTCACCCATGACATAAATACTGTTAGATCTAGATGCTCTAGATATTTCATCCCATAGATGCTTTGCTTCCATTCTGTCTAAATTTGGTGGCCTATATATTACTCCTATTATAATATTATTAGCTTTTTCGTTTAATTCAATCCAAATAGTTTCTGTGTGTGGCTCTGTTTTGATTCCCTCTTTGAGACTACATTTCAAATTGTCCCTAACATATATGGCTACTCCACCTCCTCGTCTAATATATCTATCTGTGTGAAATAGTTTAAATCCATATATTTGATATTCAGCTAATAGTTCTCTATTTTCTACATTCATCCACGTTTCGGTAAGTGCAATAATATCTATTTTTTCTGTGCAGACAAGAGCATTTAATTCGTTAATTTTATTTCTTAGACTTCTACTGTTAGTGTAATATACCCTAAGTGAATTGTTATTTTGCGGACCTTCTCTTTCCCTGATCGTTTTGCCAATTCCTTTCTCCCACAAACACATACTTTTATTACCTCCTTCCTCCAAATCAATTCCCATACCTCTATCTACTAACAGTTTAAACCCAAACAAACACCTCTAACCACTTCTTCTAGCGAGTTCGCAACAGCAACAACCCCAGCTCTCGATAGATGCACCCCATCACGAGCATACATTTCATTTCTTCCATAGAAGTGTTCCCAGTTGTCTATGAAAGATATTGCATTTGATTTGCAATATCTTTCCAGCCGGCAATTGACACCAAGTGCCCTCGATATCCATTCATTTCCCACTCCCTTTCTTGGAAGAATGCCACATATGATCGGGATTCCTCCCTTGCTCCTAACTAACTCTATGGCTGTTTTATACCTCTGAATCAGTTCCTCACTCCTGACTCGACCAACATCATTTCCTCCCACGCTAATGCAAATAATGGGATTGTTCCCATTACCAGCCATAATATCATTCATGTTGTTTATAATATCACCAATGCCAGCTCCGGGATAGCAAACCCTTAACCTGTTCCCCCTATCTCTAGCACAAAACGTTCTATCCAAATACCTTATCTGGGAATCTCCCACAACTAATGTTTGCTTAGGTACTTCCTTTACTTTCTGAGTAAAGGTAGGATTGCGATGTAAGGATTGCGGTAAGGATGTAAGGATAGTGGTAAGGATTGCGATGTTGTATACCTTGACTTTAGCAAAGCTTTTGATACAGTGCCACATGAAAGACTGATTAAAAAAATAGTGTCTCATGGTATTGGGGGTGCTATATTAAGCTGGATTAGGGCATGGCTATACCAAAGGAAACAGAGAGTTAGTATAAATGGAATCAAGTCAGAGTGGGAAAATGTTGTAAGTGGAGTGCCTCAAGGCTCTGTCCTGGGACCTCTGTTGTTTATAATATATATAAATGATTTAGATTCAGGTTTGAGTAGCAACATTTGCAAATTTGCCGATGATACGAAAATCGGTAGGGAAATTAATTCGGAGGAGGACTCACTATCACTTCAAGTTGATCTAGATAGGGTTTTGAAATGGTCAAAGGATTGGCAGATGCAGTTTAATGCTGATAAATGTAAAGTTCTGAGGTTAGGTAATGATGATAGAGTTACAAGATACGAGCTAGATGGTGTTGTGATTGCGAAGTCGGATTGCGAAAGGGATCTGGGAGTTATGATTAGTAAGAATTTAAAACAAAAGGATCAATGCATAAATGTTCGTAATAAGGCAAATCGGACACTTGGATTTATTAATCGCAGCATTAGTAACAAGACACCTGGTGTGGTTCTCAAGCTATATCTTGCTCTAGTTAGGCCCCATTTAGATTATGCAGTTCAGTTTTGGTCGCCATATTATAGAATGGATATAAATTCACTTGAACGTGTCCAGCGTAGGATGACTAAGTTAATTCCCCAAATTAGAAATCTTTCATATGAAGAAAGATTAACAAAGCTTAAGTTGCATTCACTGGAAAGGCGAAGAGTTAGGGGTGACATGATAGAGGTTTACAAGTGGATGAATGGACATAACCGGGGGGATATTAATAGGGTATTAAAAGTATCAACACAGGACAGAACACGAAACAATGGATATAAATTGGATAAGTTTAGATTTAGGAAAGACTTGGGTAAATACTGGTTCAGTAACAGGGTTGTTGATTTGTGGAACCAATTGCCGCGTAACATTGTGGAGGTGGGGTCCCTCGATTGTTTCAAGCACGGGTTGGACAAGTATATGAGTGGGATTGGGTGGTTATAGAATAGGAGCTGCCTCGTATGGGCCAATAGGCCTTCTGCAGTTACCTTTGTTCTTATGTTCTTATGTTCTTATGTTCTTGTTATGTAGATTCATCCACTTGTAAACCTTTATCATGTCACCCCTGAACTCTTCGCCTTTCCAGGGAATGCAATTTAAGCTTTGTTAATCTCTCTTCATATGACAGGTTTCTAATTAGAACAGGATTAATTCTAATTAATCTAGTTTCTAAACTTTGTCATCCTACGATGGACACGTTCAGGTGAATTTATATCGATTCTATAGTACGGCGACCAAAACTGAACTGCATAATCTAAATGGGGACCAGGTGTCTCGCTACTAACGCTTCGATTAATAAATCCCAGTGTCCTATTTGCCTTATTACGAACATTCATGCACTGATCCTTTGGTTTTAAATTCTTACTAATCATAACTCCCAGATACATTTCGCAATCTCAACACCATCTAGCTCGTATCTTGTAACTATCATCATTACCTAGCCTCAAAACTTTACATTTATCAGCATTAAAAGACATCTGCCAATCTTTTGACCATTTCAAAACCCTATTTAGATCGACTTGAAGTGACAGCGAGTCTTCTTCCGTGTTTATTTCCCTACCGATTTTTGTATCGTCGGCAAATTTGCAACTGTTGCTACTCAAACCTGAATCTAAATAATTTGTATATACTGTATTATAAACAAGAGAGGTCCCAGGACAGCCTAGAGGCACTCCACTTGCAACATTTCCCCACTCTGACTTAATCCCATTTATACTAACTCTGTTTCCTTGGGTATACCCATGCCCTAATCAAACTTAATATAGCACCCCCCCAACTCCATGCTCTTCGTCTCCTGCTTTATCGCTGTCAATCCTCCTTTGTGATTGTAGTCGACTCTCGCAGTGCCCTCATGGCTCTGGTCCTTTAATCCAGTCCATCTGGTTGTCAGGATTCAACATTGGCCGTTTCTTATCTCTCGCAGATTTAAGTGGACGGTAGACACGATTGGAAATTTTGTTTAATGTCAACCATACTTTTTTTACAAGTCGTATATAAGAAGGGCTGCAATTCTACGTTTCAGTATTGCATCCCAAATAGAAAGGGAGATTTTTTTTAACGAATTTTACACATTTTCAATATCCTCCTCCTACCACAAAATTCAAATGACATAATTTCAATGACACATGACACTCGCATATCATATTAGCATATAATAAAGGATTTTACTTAAAAGGATTATCCAAAATATGTTTAGTTTTACTAATACAAGCAGTCAAAGTTCCCCCAAAAATACATGCCAATATTTCATGTTTGCAAATATTTATAAAATCAATAAATGAACTTAGGAATAGAGTGTTTTAGACATGTTGTAGAGACGTCAACTCTACATAAGGTGTAAATTTCATGTAAACTGAAAAAAATGAAAGAGGAGATGCAATTTTTGTTACTTTAAAATAAATAAGATCACCTGTAGTTGAAGTTGACTTCAACCAATTTCCTCCAAAATTTGCATCTTTACAGATAGGCATACGTTCTGTACGGTGTACAAGTTTCATGCAAATTGGCTGATAAGAAGTATGAACAAAAAATTTGATTTTTTTTTTTTTTAATTTTTTGGCATAAAAGTAAATATTTAAATACTTTATTATATGCTACTGTGATAGCTTAGTCAGACATGATTTCAGTTGACCCTTTGTTTGATGTTAAATTTTGACCATTTTGGAAATTTTTTGACAATTCAATATTTTTTTCTCCCTTCCTATTTATGCTATGATGCTGAGACTTGGGTCAGTTAAACCAAATTTTATATACAACTAGTAAAAAAAAAGTTTGATTGAAATCAAACCAGTTTTCATTTTTCCGATATATGCCCCCTTAACAGTTTAATTTTGCTGGGTTCCCAGCCATATTGGTGTTCTCTTTAAATGAGCATGCGCTGCCGCTAAGAAAGCTATCCTCTCTTGTCCCATCTCCCATAAAGGTATTCCTTATTCCGACTTTTACCCAGTTATTCATTCCTCCATCCTTACCCGTTGGCAGGGTTGTTGGTCTTCTGTTACTGGTAACAAACTTCGTACTCTTAAGAGTAGTGTGTCCCTGTGGCCTTCCTCCTACCACCATAACCAGCGGCGGGAAACGGCTCTGGCAAGGTTGCGTATTGGCCATACGCGCTTAACTCACGGACACTTAATGGAGCGCTGCTCTGCTCCTTATTGTCCCTCTTACAGTTGTGTATATTCTTGTTGAATGTCCAGACTTCCAGGACGCGCGTCTTGCTTTCCAGACCGTCCCTCGATAGAATTCTTGGTGAATCGGATAATTTTGATATCGTTCGCCTTATAAGTTTCTCTTATTGGCATCCTTAGTGATATAACGCCCTCTTATATATAGCGCCCTCTGATTATTCCTCATTTTTTATGGTGCTACATAGCCTTCCCGGCTTGGTGCCTTCTTTGATAATTACTGTACTTTGCATGTGAAATATTAAATAAAACCTTGTTTGTGTTCCACCCATGCTAAATAGTCTTTGTCCACCCTGTCAATTCCTCGATTTTTTGTAGGTGGTGATCATCTCTCTCCTTACTCGTGTCTTTCAGGGACGTGAGGCTTAGCTCCTGTAGCCTTTCCTCGAAAAGCATCTCTCAATTTTGGGACTAGTCTGGTGGTATACCTCTGAGTCTTTAATTTTGTCTTGTGTTTAATTAGGTATGGACGCCAGGCTGGAACTGTATACTCCAGGATTGGTCTGACATAAGTGGTATACAAGGTTCTGAATGATTCCTTGAACAAGTTTTTAAAGGAAGTTCTTATGTTGGCCAATGTAGCATATGCCACTGATGCTATCCTTTTGATGTGGGGCTTTTATCAGTCCACTTATAATTGTTACCAATTATAAATGTTAACATTTCCTGTAGACAGTTAATTAAATTGTACGAGTTGTGCTTCACGATCAACACAGGCTCACACAGAAACCAACTCGGCTAATTGCGAGAGAAGTGTTTGCCTGCTATAACCATGATCTAGTAGTATCTATGAAATAGAATGTCTGAGATTGGAGGCCAGATGCTTGCAGTTAGCCTCACAACTTTCCAAGGTGATCTGTGATTGTACGGAGTGTCATGGGTTCAACCCCCAAGCCTGTGTTTAATTAGGATAAGCTCCTATGAAGTAAGGGTTGTTTTCCAATGTTCATCTCACACACAGCATTACCACAATGTTGTAAACAACAACAATAAAAACGTGGTTACGTTGCGTGTTTGCTGGACATATAAACTGCATGTTTTCTCGCACACACACACTCACGAGAGTGAGTGAGTCCCTCCCGCCTGGAGGGAAAGAATGGGAAAGGTGGGAGGTTGGGGGGAGAGGGACATTTCTGTGAAGATGGTTACAGTAACGTGGTGAGATGGAGGTGTGCAAGGAGGGTTTTTATGAGGTTGGGGACAGAGGAAAATGTGTGTAGGGGAGTTGAGGTGGTTTGTGGGAGAGATGGGGGTGGACGTGAATGGAAAAAAGGGACAGCAGAATGTGGAGGGAGACCGGGAAGGAGTGTGAGTGTGATTTTAAGTGTAGTTAAGAGAGCTATGCTCACGGTGAGAGAGAGAGAGAGAGAGAGAGAGAGAGAGAGAGAGAGAGAGAGAGAGAGAGATAAAGATATAGAGATATAGAGATATAGAGATATAGAGATATAGATAGGGCAGAGACTGGGAGGGTGTGTAGATTTTGGCACTGATGATGAATGTGTGTTGTGGGTTTACAGGGAGGGTTGTGAGTTTTGAGGAGATCGGGTGGGTGTATATGGAGATTGGGAAAGTTTGGGGGGCAGAGATGTGTGTGTGTTTTGAAGGATATGGGGAATTTGTGTTTAGAGGGAGATAGGGTGTAAGAGGTGGGGGGGGGGGAGAAGAGACCTGGGAGGGGTTCTTGAAAAGGGCTGGGCACTTGGATTGCCTGGGTACCATGATTAGCAAGAATATAAGCATAAAGTTAGCTGCAAAAGGCCTATTTGGTCCATGCAAGGCAGTTATACCTAACCCAATCAAAATTGGACCATTGTACCAAAAAGTTTTTCATACTATTGGAATCCTGGGCATAATACATGCCATCTTAAGCCTAATTTAGTATGTTGGTGCTATACAAGGCATCGGAAAATTTGGGTTTGTTGTTGGTCTCATGCCCTCTACAAAATGAATAGTTTCTTGTGCATTCCACCATAGTTCCTTTAAGTACTGTACTATAATTTTTTGACGAGTTGCACAAGTAGTATACTCCAATTGCAGTAGTCACTAAAGTACTGTATCTACTGCTCTATCCATGCATTGTGCAGTGACAAACTGCTACCCAAGTTTGGTAATAATTTATCACAAACTCTTATACCTGTATTAATATTCCGGCAGGTCCCAACGGCCCCCGGCTGGATATGCCCCTGAGCGGGTGCAGAGACTCCATGGACTGCCACCACCGCTTTACCAACTACCTTGGCCTCCTGGTTCGCATGATGGAGACAGGCAAAAAGAGGAAGTAAGGAACTAGATAAGTAATGAAATGTATAATATAGAAAACAGAAGCAAAACGGCAAGAGGAATCAAGAAAAAGGAGTGAAACAGATGTCAAACTGAAAAATATGGCACTGCTTCATTTGACAGGCAAGACAAATTCCACGAAAAGAAATGATATAGATAATATATATATTTTTCAACAAAAAAGGAAAACAAAGAAGCTAGACATGGACAAACAGGAGTTTATCAAAAGTGAATACTGTAGTAAATTACAAACCAGATTAGATCCAAACAGGATTGCATGAAAATGAGATTGCAAACTTGAGTAAACTATACTAAGAAAACTTAAAGGGTTAAATAGAAAGGACTATCATATTGAACTAAAACAGATAGAATACCTATATTGAGGTAAAATATGCAGATAGTACACCCATACATAAGAAACCTAACCAGACATATTTTTGCATATGCACAAAAAAGATCTAGTGGGAGAATATGCAACTGGCAATGCTGTGGTCGCAGGTTCGCATCACCTCGCATCCATAGTGGATTTTCTCAGATTTTTGCATCTCCCATCTAAAAAGATCAACACAATCAAAGCTGTTTAGACAACAGATTAACCATATTAAAAATATAACATTTTCTATAACATTTACTTACCATAAAAATGATTCATTTCTGTAATAAACATTTACCCATTGGTGGCATAATGAAAAGCATGTATGAGAACTGTTGTTGGCTACAACTGGCCAAGATTTAGTCAGCCATGTCTAAGTAAAAAATTTAGAACCATTCAACATTCAGGCATCTTGTAATTTGAAAGCTATCTGTCCAGTCAAACATTTGAAGGCCAACATTACCCAGCCTCAGGCCTTTGTAAGCCAGTTTAATTGGGCATATGTGAACAGTACAAGCAGGCTACATTGACGAAAACATTTACCATACTTAAACTTAACGTGAATCTGTTACTAATTTCAGTATTTGCCCATGCTGAAGTTAAACAGTCAATGACCATAATTGGACTACATCTCTATAACATAAGAACAAATATTGGGTTTAAAAGCTAAAATACCTGGCTATGTTTCATTGACTCGAGTTGCTTAGTGTGTGTGAGAGATTTTCCTTGCAGGACTGCTTTCATTCCCAGTGGCTTTCCGACAAATATATATGTGATCAGTGTCGCTAGGTTTTGTTTCTCAAAGCACACTAGGTTGCTGGCGAAAAGTGGTTGCTGTTCAGCGGCAGTGTTGGAACTGAATTACTGTAGACAGTGTGCAACATTTTTAGATTATGCTGTGCCAAGTTTGTGCCAAAATATAAGTATTGGTATGTTTATGGACTTATAATCTCAGTAATAGCAATGTTACGGTAACAAAACAAAAAATATTTGTTGTATAAATGTCTACTGGCAAGTTTGTTTAACCTTTTTCACTTCCAACCATTGATATAATAATGGTTGCCATGCATACACAAATATAATTAGCAAAAATCATGGTGGTACCCTCAATACTAAGTGCTTACTGCAATATTTGGTTGGTATGTGAAAACAATTGTTGAATATACAATTGACAATATTTTTGCAAGAGCATAAACTCTTGTGGCTGCTCTGAATAAGCCATCAATTAAAATAAAAGATGTGTTCTATCCACATTGCTGGCTCCTTCAGAAGTGGTCCTCCTCACAGCCTAAGTCTTATGATAGACTCTTCCTTATAAACTTTTCAGTCTAGTTTCTTTTGGTGACAACGCCAAACTTTCATGTGTACAACTACAAAACTTACTTTCAAGATTCTAGCCAGTCATTACTAACTCCATATACTGTACTTCACTCCTATAAATTCTCATTATAACTATCATTACATATTTATTTCATCCCACGTTTCTTTCCTACACTATTCTCTAATATTTTTTGTAGTTAATTCTCAAATATCTTTATTTGGCTTCTGCCATCCCATTTCCCATAAATGTGCCAGTAACCATTCCTCTCCATTAACTTGAAAAATATTGTATAGATATAGTACATAAAACATTATTATGATACATCTGGGATGTGTCATTCAAACCTTCATATCTGCATAGTAACAATCCTCTATTGTGCAGCTTTTCCCAAAAATTGGGTGGGCACTGTTTCTTCATTATATCCTCATTCCAACATCTTGTCCTCATATGCAGTACAGTACTTAGTGTTATACTGTAGTCTTACTGGATTAGTATTTTCTCGTCATAATTACCTTGCCTCTTGCCTGCACTCTCCTTGCTACTAGGATTTGTCTCGCCTGTCCCCCACATTTTTTGTGGTGGGAATTGCAGCTATGACATGGAAGGCAATTTAATGTGAATGTGAAGCTTTTCTTCTGGGCAAAGGATACATGAGAAACCGCGCATGTCATCATCTAGGGATGTTGTGCATTCTGTTGGGTCAGAGACTTTCCTTCAATCTGAGTTCCTGTTAGAATGTGGAGCCTAGACTACATAGTGTAGAAGTTAGATGAAAAATATCTCTATACAGCACTAGACAGATAATTAAGCTGTTATCTATACACTTATGGCATTTAACACTCAAATATCAAAAGTCTTGAATCCCAATGTTTGGACATACAGTAATTAGAAAACTTCAAACTAACAGGGCCAGGAATGTGTAAAATAATACTTTTAAGCATTATTAAGCTTTACCAATAATCCTAACTACGTAAATGATAATACCTAACGATGTATAAATTAAAATTTTAAGTGTTAAAGGTAATTTTCCCCTTGAGGTGATATCTTCTTAGCCATAAAGATTAAATATGACACATTACAGAGCAAATAGAATATACTGTACTGTACAAATAATTCATTTTGCCTAGGACAAGAAGCCCGTGTATATATGCATACTTTATGCTTGTATCAAAGTCCACCCAAGGTCTAACTGACCTTTCCCAGGATGCAACCCTGTAACAGTTGCCTAACTTTTAGGCATCTATCCACTAGGTGAACAGATACATTAGGTGAAAGCAAACGAGCCAACCATTTTTATCTTGCCCAGAAATCAAATCTGGGATACATGATCGTGTCAAGAATAACACCAACTCTTCCCTAGTTGCACCTTTTCAGAGGGAGTCCCTGCTCTCTCACCTGTCAGTTTATTTGGCTTACTGTTATTACCTTGTCTTGTCTTGTAACCCTATATTCGCCTGACCCTGCACACTATTGTTATCTGCACTCTTTCCTGCTGGGACTTATTCTCACCTGTACTCTCCTTACTGCTGGGACTTGTTCTTCCCTGTACCCCTCCTTACTGCTGGGCCTCTTTCTCACCTGTTTCCTTACATTTGTTTGACTTATTTTGTTTTCCAGCTTCTACATCTACATCTTCTACATTCATCACCATCTGTGAGATGGTGATGAATGTGAAACAATCTTCAGTAACAAATTTCAGCTATACATACATAGCCTTCCCGGTTTGGTGCCTTCTTTTGATAATTACTTACTTCAGCTATACATGATCAGGTATTCTCCAGATATTCAACAAACCTCACCCCTCCCTCCCCCACAAAAAATAATCTGGTATTAAATTATTTTCACTTATTTTTTTTCTGGAGGGTCCACTAAGGACATGTAACAATAAACAACACTAAAAATACTGTACCATGATACTGAAGGAACATCATGAAATTTTCATCATGAAACATCATGAAAGAAATTTTCTTTGGGTACATGAAGGCTGCCAATTTATGAAAGAACATGTTGCAGCTCTAGATAAGGAGTTAGCAGCCTTGACGTACCTTACCTTAAGGTTACCTTGAGGTGCTTCCGGGGCTTAGCGTCCCCGCGGCCCGGTCGTTGACCAGGCCTCCTGGTTGCTGGACTGATCAACCAGGCTGTTAGAGCAGCTGCTTGCAGCCTGACGTATGAGTCACAGCCTGGTTGATCAGGTATCCTTTGGAGGTGCTTATCCAGTTCTCTCTTGAACACTGTGAGGGGTCGGCCAGTTATGCCCCTTATGTGTAGTGGAAGCGTGTTGAACAGTCTCGGGCCTCTGATGTTGATAGAGTTCTCTCTCAGAGTACCAGTTGCACCTCTGCTTTTCAACGGGGGTATTCTGCACATCCTGCCATGCCTCCTGGTCTCATGTGGTGTTATTTCTGTGTGCAGGTTTGGGACCAGCCCCTCTACTATTGTCCACGTGTAAATTATTATATATCTCCCACCTGCGCTCAAGGGAGTACAGATTTAGGCTCTTTAGTCGGTCCCAGTAATTTAGATGTTTTACTGAGTGGATTCTAGCAGTAAAGGATCTCTGCACGCTCTCTAGGTCAGCAATTTCTCCAGCTTTGAAAGGGGCTGTCATTGCGCAGCAGTACTCCACTCTAGAGAGCGCAAGCGTTTTGAAAAGTATCATCATCGGTATAGCATCTCTAGTGTGAAAAGTTCTTGTTATCCAACCTGTCATTTTTCTAGCAGTTGTGACGGCTACTTTATTGCGTTCTTTAAAGGTAAGGTCTTCCGACATGAGTACACCCAGATCCTTTACATTGCCTTTTCGTTCTATGTTATGATTTGCCCGAGTTTTGTACGTGGTGTCCGTATTTATATTTTCATTTTTTCCGTAGCGCATGAGCTGGAACTTGTCTTCATTAAACACCATATTATTTTCTGTAGCCCATAGAAAGACCTGATCTACATCTGATTGGAGGTTTGCCGTGTCCTCTATGTTGCCTACTCTCATGAAGATCCTAGTGTCATCTGCAAAGGATGATACAGTGCTATAGGTTGTGTTCTTGTCTATGTCCGATATGAGGATGAGAAAAAGTACTGGAGCAAGCACAGTACCTTGGGGGATTGAGCTCTTCACAGTTGATGGGCTGGATTTTATTTTGTTGACTATTACACATTGAGTTCTGTTAGTCAGGAAATTGTAGATCCATCTGCCTATTTTTCCAGTAATTCCTTTTGAACGATTTTATATGAAATAACACCATGGTCACATTTATCAAAAGCTTTTGCGAAATCTGTGTAAATTACATCATCATTTTGTATGTCTTCCATAGCATCTAATGCCATATCATAGTGGTCCAGCAACTGCGACAGGCAAGAGCGCTCGGTTCTGAAACCGTGTTGTCAGGGGTTATGGAGATGCTGTAATTCCATGTATTTTGTGATCTTACTTCTTAGCACTCTCTCAAAAAATTTTTATGATGTGCGATGTTAATGCTATCGGTCTGTAATTTTTTGCCTCTGCCTTATTTCCTCCTTTATGGAGTGGTGCTATCTCTGCTGTTTTTAGTACTGTATGTCAGGGATAATGCCAATATCTAGGCTTTGTCCTTCAAGATGTCTTCCCTACCCTGTCTTCTGCAGAGGTCAAAGCAAAGTTTGAGGGGAATAACAGACATCTTCTATACTTTGGAAGAGTAAACATGAGAAAATAACACCTACTAGGCAGGAAGACAATTCCATTATAGAGTATGAGAGGGCAGCACCAAGACTGGAAGACAACTTGGCACCATGTGTGTTTCACATCAGCCAAAATCTCCTGTATATTATTCCTTGAGCCAATATGAGAGGAAAAGGACATGATGAGCAATGTTAAAAGTAAAGTATAATAGAAAGGAAACCCAAATTACAAAAGTGACTTTTAATGATAGGAATGATCATACATCATGACACATTACTTTTGTTCCCATAGTAGAAAACTTGTACATGATTAGTTTTGTCATTCTAGTAAATTAAATCTAATTATACTGCCTATGCTGTTAGTAGTCTCCAAGCACAGGAGTCTCAAAGTCACGTGTTCAATGGGTACAGCAGACATTCTCAACAATATACATCATATATTTTAGATCATAAAAAGAAGTTCTTTTTTATATTTATAAATTACTGCATACCCACTGCACACATGCTAACTTGCATAGGACATCGACTGGGCAATGCATACGAATCTAATTTGAGAAAACTGGAAATAGTGTATAAAATTTGTGTAGTCCTACTGCATCACTCTTCTTCCCACTTATAGGATGTCACATAGCAATTTCAACAAACGAAATTTTGTGTAATAAAAATTGTTACGGAAATAAATGAAACAAATTATTTTTTAACAAAATAGCTAGGCTAAAATTTGCCATGCTAAACTTCACAAATATGTAGTTTACTGACAATTAGAAAATTACCCCATTTACCCTTTGCTCATACATCATGTAAATATACTTAATGAGAACAGCAAGTTCCTAAAATCAATCTATTTTATAACTAGCAAAAGTAGTCTGATCAAGTAAACCATTGAGACCATTCCTATTTATGACTGATAGCTTAGACCATGTTCTTGGAACTCCAGAACCTGACATAGCCGGCCTCACTCATCCGCTTCACCGTCTTCTGTTGAGAAAAATTACACACATTCCCTAATTATAAAGATTTTAATACAGTACCAGTACTTATATAATGTACATTTCTAAAATGTTAATGCAATAAAATATAGTACAGACATCTGATACACTCTAGCAATGGTGCAAGCTTAAAATTTCAGAAAAGATTACAGGAGCAAACAAAGTGATTCCTAATTGAAGTGAGGACAAACTATAACCACATATACCCACACCTCCCATAACCACACTACTTCATGAATTTAGTTCTTCTGGAGAGATTAGTGGCTCAAAATAAGTAACCAAAACCACATATACAGTATATGAAATGAAATGAAAGTGACAACATTTTGGTCAGCTCTGGACCCTTATCGATTTGTGATAGCAAGAGTTTAACCATTCCACTGTGCAAGTCATACAGAGATGATCATGCAATATCTGACGAGACTGCACGAGTCACATAAAGATGACTTAGAGTACAGTACTGTGTAAGATGCAATGCACCCCTGAATATTGACTCAGTCCAGTACATATACTTACAGGCTTTTCCACGCACAACTTGACAACACAAAAATTGCCAAGCTGTACCTTGGTTAACTTCTCAATAACTCCTGACAGTCACCAGCCCTGACAACATAAAGCCTTCCATCTCAAATACCACCTGAATCCCATCTAAGAAAATATTCTGAGAAGGGAGGGTTACATGGTAGTAACTGATTGTACTGCTCAGAGAAGTGCTTGAGAAGCATCCAAAAATTTGCCACAACACGAGACATGAGAAACAAAATACAAGGATACACCAAGTGAATATAACTAACAACATTGTAAACATGTTGGTTCTTGTCCTGTCTTCTAATGTACATATAGAGGGAATAGACAAAATGGAAAAGACAATTTTTCCAGGTGAGGTACAACAAAACCAGAGAAAACATGAACTACTCAAGCTCGAAACTGAGAAAGAGAGAGTGGCTATCAGTGACGGAAGGGAGGATATTCAATGGAAAATGTTTGACAAAATCCTCAAAGAATGATAAGCATCTGTGTAAATGTACTTGATGATGTTATATAATGCATGACAAAAAACTTGCACATGAAAGAACCCCACTCAACATCAGCAGGAGACATTGAAAATGATACAAGTAAAGAACCCTGAAACATGGAAATTAGACAAACCAACCCTGGGGCCAAATCTCAAAGGCAGAAGCCTAGATGCAAGAGGAATGTACAGTACTTTGTGTGTTCACCAAACCCCATGAAACTAGCGATAAGGAAACTTTAAGGTCAACCACAGTCTCAGAAATAAGGTAACAAAAAAAAAAAAAAGGCATAACTAGACCATCAAGCAGTACATCTGGTTAGAGCAGTTCTCAAAATAGGGTGTGCATATCTCTGATGCTTTATCTAGTATGTATATATTCCAAGGTGCCTCTAGTCTGCACATCTGGCAGCCTACGTATTGTACCTGGGATGGACTGGTCCAAACTCAGTCAACCTGCTCTGTTAGGTGTTCTTTCCTCAAATGATTCTACCTCGTGCCACTACATTACTGAAAGCTTTTCTTTCCCACCATTTTTATTTTAATAGAAACAATTAATTTCTTACTAACACCATATCTGGTAGCAGCAGCAATCAGTATGGAGGTGTTAAGAGGAAGTAAGTTATGGTATCCATTAAAGATAAGCTACGAGTGATTAAAATACATGAAAATGGCTATTCATTTTTGACAATCCAGGTAAGAAAGGTTGACTAAGTTAAATGTTTGAGTAGCTCAAATGAGGGGAAGGGGGGGGGGGGCACATATGATTTGGATCACTGAGCTTAGACAGTACCCACCAACACTCAGGTGTATGAGGAGTCCAAGGATGCAGGTTCAATCCCATCATATGGTCTCAATATTTCCTTATTGATATATATCATGTTCAGGTGATCTTATTGTACATTGTTCATATAAACAATCAGCTGACAGCTTACCTTCCCCCTGTGCATCTTCCTCCTCCTCCTCTTCTACACCTTCTTCGTCAACCTCTTCAATCTCCTCCTCAACCACAACCACATTATCATCTACTTCCTCATCTTCAAGTTCTTCTTCATCATCATCCCCCTCACCATTTTCTACCTCAATGTCTGGCACCAGGAAATATTGCAGGGGATTGGGCCACATGTCATCCTTGATCACCTGAGACATCCAAGATGTATTAGTTCATTATTCTTTGCAAACAATATCCAGCAGAATGTAACCAAAACATTTACACTAAACAAAATATTATAAATCTCTACAACATTAAATACAAATATTTCTCTTCAAATATTCAGTAAAAATTGTAGTATATATAATCAATTCATAATCAATTCCTTACAAGAAAATCCTAACCAAGCATTAGCTGGTTAAGCAATATAAAAAATTAACATTCAAACGCAATGGCCTCTGTAATTTATTCCTGTACAGCAGTCCCTCTTTATACTGTACAATGGGGAATAAATTCCTGTAGACTTTGTGTAAATGAAATTGCTAAACATTGGGTGGGTGCATGTGTGGGGGCGAAGGGGGAGGGGTGTTCTTGTTACAATCACCTCTGACTTGGTGAAGACCTATAAGCCAGATAGAAGAGAATAAAAGGCACGCGAGGGAATCTTGTAGGCACTCTTACGACACCTTTTATATAAACATGTGCACATGGAGAGGGTCCCAGGAGTTCATCTACTCCCCAAGCCTGGCTTGAATTGTGATAACTTGGTCCAATAGGATGTTGCTTGGAGCAGCCCACATATCCATAACAACCTGGTTGATCTGGTATTTCTTGCAAGAACCTATCTAAATGCTTCTTGACAATATCCAACTTTCTTCCGGCAATATTTCTAATGCTTGCTGGGAAGTATTGGACAGCTGTGGATCCCTGATGTTCAGTGTTCTCTGATTGTGTATATGGCACCTCTACTCCTCACTGGTTCTATTCTACATTTTATTCCGTATTGTTCGCCCCAGTATGTTATTCTAATGTGTAGATTTGGGACCTGACACACACTCGTCTGATACCTCTCGTCTCCTTTCCAGATAATACATTTTGAGAGCTTTGAGACAGTCCCAATAATTTAGATGTGTTATGTGTGTGTGCCATATAGGTTTTCTTTATTTCCTCTATTTCAGAAATCTCTCTTGCTCTGAAAGGGGAAGTGAGTACCGAGCAATACTCAAGACGGGACAGCACCAGTGATATAAATAATATTGGCATTGCTATGGGGTCTCTAGATTTGAATGTTCTCATAATCCATCCAAACATTTTCCTGGCTGCTGCAAAATTTGCTAGGCTGTTTACCAAATGTCAGGTCGTCAGACACCATAATTCCCAGATATTTTAAATGCTGCTTTCCTTCTATGATCTTGTCCTGTACCCTAGGAAGGTACAGTATTTTGTATTAAGTTCTTCATTCCCACCATACTTAAGTACCTGGAACTTATCACCGTTTAACATGTTATTTTTCTTTACCCAATCAAAGGCTATATTAGTATCAGCTTGTAGTTTTCAGTGTCTTCTTACAAAGGAAATTTTCATGCTGGTTTTTGAACCACCTGCAAAGGATGACACAAAGCTGTGACTAGTATTTCTGTTATATCCGAGATAAGAATGAGAAAGAGAAGTGGTGCAAGGACTGTGCTGTGGGGTACAGAGGTTTTCACTGTACTAATTGGACTATCTTATTTGACTGACTGCTACTCGTAGTATGTTGTTTGACAAAGTTGAAAACCCAACGCCCCACTTTACCCGTTATTCCTATTTATCTCATTTTATGGGCATCAATCCATGGTCACATTTATCGAATGCCTTTGCAAAGTCTGAGTATACAACATCTGCATTTTATTTTTCTTCTAATGCTTTTGCTATAGTGGTTGAGTAATTGTGACAGACATGTTCTTCCCACTGGGTTGTGAAGTTAATTGTTTTTCATCAAACTGGAGATCTAATATCTAATTACTCTTTCAAAAAACCAGCATTGAATGTAATAAAATGCCATTTTCTGTGCAAAACCCTGGAGGCTTCCTGAAGGTATCCGAACTGCATGTTGGCTATCCCTGACATGCAAGGGTAGTACTTGCAGAGCACCCAGGGAAGGGTACCCTAGGTGCAAGCAGCTCCAAGTACAAGAACACCTGGTCACCACACCACACACACAGCTGGTACAGCCCAGCCTATCCTGTTTTGGTAGTAATTATAGTAATGATGAGGACCATAGTACATATACCGACATACAATGTAACCAGATTCGTTTTTTACCTTTATTTTAAAAGAATTCCTTGCTAGTCAGTATACTCTCATCTTAAAGCTGGGTACATACGAATTCGTGACTCTTGACGACGGTCACAACAGGTACTATCTAAACAGGAGGATAGGCTGTACAGCCACACAGGTCAAAATCCAGAACAGGAACTTGAGGCCAAAAGTGACTGAGCGACCAATAGCACATCAGGATGAGAACCGAGGTGGGAACAGCCATCCGGTTTCCCTTCCCCATGTCAGGGGGGAAAAGGAAGGGGTCAAGCCAACGAGCAGGAGTACTAGTTGCATGCAGGGCTGCTAGTTCTATTATTTTCTTCTCATTTAGCAGGAGTTTCTTTGCTCTCTCTAGCTGTAGGTCACAATTTATGGCTAGTTGTTTATTTTGGTTTGCCTATCTTTCTGGGTGCCCACCCCGGTCGATGGCAAGATATGACATACCCGGTACTTTAAATGTAAAGTGCTCATACGCCATTGCCCCCTGCGCTTCTCTAAGGGAACCAGGTTCTGGCTTTGGTTCCCACTAGGCGTAAAAATTCCTTGTGACTGGTGACCCGAAACTAATACTGTATAGCACATATCAGTTCAGATAGCTTCAGGGAGCCGACAGGGCTTCCCCAGAAACTTTAATTGTGTGTGATGTTAGTGAAACTGGTCTATAGTATTTTGCCAGAGCTTTACTACCTCTCTTGTGTAGTGGAGCTCTAATACATATAAGAACAAAGGTAACTGCAGAAGGTCTATTGGCCCATATGAGGCAGCTTCTGAAGCTACATAAATGCATGTAGATGAAGAGGGAGTGCTTGCTCTAATACATGTAGATATATAAACACATGCAGATGGAGAGAACAGACTTCACTTTTTGGTTATGTTATGATCCGCACACTGTAATTTCACATCTTGGTTATGTTATGATCTACTCATCTTCCTTTCAGATTTTGTTTAAAAGTGCCAGTAGCACAAGCACTCAGTTATTTTGAGGTTATCTTGAGATGATTTCGGGGCTTTGGTGTCCCCGCGGCCCAGTCCTCGACCAGGCCTCCACCCCCAGGAAGCAGCCCGTGACAGCTGACTAACACCCAGGTACCTATTTTACTGCTAGGTAACAGGGGTATAGGGTGAAAGAAACTCTGCCCATTGTTTCTCGCCGGCGCCTGGGATCGAACCCAGGCCCACAGGATCACAAGTCCAGTGTGCTGTCCGCTCGGCCGACCGGCTCCAGTACAGTGTGGAGAAAAAGCTTAGACACTGGGGAGATATAAGAAGTGAGATATAATCAGCAGAAATGGCTCCTCCTACACAAGAGTGGGAGCAAAGCATTAGCTAAGAACTACAGACCAGTTGCACTAATGTCCCACATAATAAAAGTTCAGTAGTGTGATCAGGCATCAGATCTCTAATTTTATGCAGACCAATGATCTTCACAATTCAGGCCAACATGGATTTAGAGCTAGAAGATCATGCCTCTTGTAGCTACATGGCCACTATGACAAAATCAATGATGCATTAGAAGAAAAATAATGCAGATGTTGTCTACACAGACTTTGCAAATGCATTTGATAAATGTGACTATGGAATCATAGCCCACAAAATGAAGTCAGTAGGAATAAGAGGGTGATGGATATTCAATTTCCTGTTAAATGTATTTTTTGTTTTGTTTTTAGATAAATAAAACAAAATACTTGTACTTGTGAACAGAAGTCATTCACCTGTAATGTTTTAATTGGACAACCTCCAGATAAACTCATGCCTATGAAATTCAATTCACTCAGAGAAACAGTAATTAAAAGGTGTAAATGCTCAAGTTTTCTGAACACCATGATCAATTGTTAAGAAATGATATTCTATAAAGTAATACAATTTAAAGGCAAGCTAATTTATTACAGTAAATATTAAAGATATATATACAGCATGTATTATGAAACAAGTAAAACATGACCAGGATAAATTCAATTTACAGTAATGCCAAAACAAAAATGCGAACTTTTCAAGTCTTCTTTTTTCCAATATATACATGCAGTTTCTACCTGCTTGAATTTAATTCAGTGCACGAAATATAAACATTAATATGAATTACAGTTGATAGAACACCACTTGGAAAGTGGGAAGAATTTAAAGGATGTGTATTGGTTATTCATCAAGGATGGACATGTAAAGAAAGCACTTCTGACTGAAAATAGAACATATGAATGAGCAGCCAATAGTGTTTAATTCACTTAATAACTGCAGATAACGACTCTGCAATTACATATGGAAGACAGAACAACTTTTAAGCTTGAAAGGTAAATGCTACAATGTACACAATGTTTACCAACCTGGGTTATTGAGAGGCATTACAAGTCACTAGTCCTTATAAGCTTTGTAATATGATGCTTTGAAACTACTGTACTGATGGTTGACATCCCCCACTTTCTAACTTAAATTGTTCCAACCTTCCACAACTCTCTCTGCAAGCAGTGTTTACACTGTTATGATGCCCAACATACAAATTACAAAGGACTATGAAAATTAGTGGCTCACAAATTCTGTATCTACATTTTCTATGCATTGGTAAGTTAGTTTGGGGCAGGAGGGGGGGGGGGGGAGGTTGCTTGGGTTTGTATGTTCCAGGTTTTGCTAATACTTTGTATTTTGAATGAAGAGGCAAATCAAGAGAACAGGGCTGCATGAACATACCTGAAATATATGAATACTGTATGTATAAATACCCACCTCTGCAATTTCATCAGCTGATGGATCTCCATGATCAGAAAACCAGGAAAAGAACGACCGAAGTTCCAGAGGACGTTTCCGGCCTGTTCCACCCTTTTCCCCTTGTTGCATCCTCTGTCGAAATCGTTCTACTAGATTGTGTCCTCCTTTCCATTTTATCTCTGTAGACTGCGACGCAGGATCACCTATATATACATATATATATATAAAAAAAAGGAAACCTTATATCAAGTGAACAGTGGGAAAGCAATAGAGGTCCAGTTTCCTCGAACCAAGCCTTTTTGTGATATTACTGGAGATTCATATCTTAACCCTTAAACTGCGCATGGCGTATATATACGCCCTGAGTAACATGTCCCATGGTGCGCATGGCGTATATATACGCCATACGGTGCCAGGCCTGATTCAAATGGCCCGCGGCTACACGGGGTTCACAGTAGCTTCCTCAGGGCTCTTGTAAACAGATGTCATTTTAAAAAAAAATCGTGGGCAATATTCTCAAGTGTGAGAGGCACAGTACTGTTGGAGCAACCAAGGCCGGCGCACGCAGCATGAGCGAACAGCATTGATGTTCAGCTTGTGACCACAGCATCGCCGAAAAATGTCAAAATGACTGTGATATAAATAACCAGGGTTGTGATAATAGCAGGATTGTTGTAATAATTAGTGCTGTGGGAGGAGTGATGCTGAGAGACGGAGGGAGACAGCATCGTTTACTGACTGTGTGGCCACCTGTTATTGTTTGCATTCACCATACCAGGTCAGTGGTTCTCTATGGTGAACACAAATGTAGATACTTATATATAATGTGTGTATTAGTGTAATAACAGCAAAAGGATTATGCTGGGAGGAGCCATATGGGTGACGGAGGTGACGTCGTCTGCATGATTTGTCTAGCTGTTTAGAGGGTGGCCACTATGCTCTTTGAGCGCACTACAAGCTTAGGTGTACAGTTACGGTGCATAAAACATGTAGATATTTATATATAATATGTGTATATAGGGTAATAACACTGCAAAAGGTATTGTTGGGGGAGAAAGTTTAGTGCGTGTGACCTTGAAAGAGTGAGGGAGCCGCCAGCCGCCATCTGTGTATAGCGACGACTCTTAGTGCCTGAACTAACTATATCAGCTTAGCTGTACAGTTGTGGTGAACAAAATATATACATACTTATATATAACGTCTGTATATAGTGTAATAACACCACAAATGGTATTGTTGGGGGAGAAAGTTTAGTGCGTGTGTTGAGGGAGTGGCAGCGAGTGGCTGGCTGGTGTGTGGCGGTAACTCCTCGTTGCTTTTCGACTCAATACCAACTTAGTGGTTCGTTATGGTGACCAAAACATGCCAATACTTATATATAACCTGTGTATAGAGTGTAATAGCAGCAAAACTATTTGTTTATAGTTTTATAAACATAATAATTGAATCACTAATATGCACATCATACTTTTGAGTATAGCGATTATTAACCACTTTTATTATATAAATATATTACAATACACACTATTGAATAATATTACTGCAAAAAAACTAAGAAAAAATCAATCGGAGACATTGAAACAATTAGGTAATAATATCTTTGTGGCAACTCCCATCTGTCAACGCGGGTGACGCTGACCGGGTCTGACGACCGCTCTGTCAACACCCACTTTTTGCCAGACTTCCTCGGTCAATTGCGCCCAAAATATGTCACCTACGATTTTTTTTTATTTTTTCCGTGCTCAGGGGACACAAATTAACATGTTTAGAAGACGAAAAAAAAATTTTGAATTTTTTTTTTTCTTGCGCACAGGGGTGTAAATGTCCCAAGGACCCCTGAGCAGTGTAAGGGTTAAACCCTCACACACTCTTCTCATGACTCGCTAGAAAAGGTTTCCATTTTGGTTTTTCATTGTCGAAGAGGGGAAAACTGTCAGGATTATTGAAACTTCCCTATACCACCTTCTGACCTTCCCCCAGGATGCAGATCACAAAAGTTGCTTAACTCCATGGGCACCTATTTACTGCTAGGTGAACCCACACATACGAGGTGCAAGAACAAATGGTCAAACGTTTCATCCTGCCAAGGACTGAACCTGGGACATCAAAATCACACAGTTGCACAGTAGACAATAATTGTGACAAAAGCATTCTGGGGGTAAATCCATCTTTTATGCCAACCACAACAAAACTATAGCACCTAGAATATTTTGCTTATTTTCCCAAACCTTGCATTATTTTCCCTATGAATATGAATTACAGTATTCATTTAATTTTATAACAAAAAATGCACACAGGAGGTAGCCAGCAAATAAATATCGCTGGGAAGAATGAATTTTGTAAAGAAGCTACTGGAGATTTACACCCCAGCAGATTAAAAAGCATTTTAACCTGCACTGTACACATGTTTCATGTGACAACTTCATGGTGCATTTATTAATGAATTATTAACATTAACCAAGCATTTTTAAGAATGAGAATAATGTTAAAAATATTGCACAACTAAACTACAGTGTACAGTATTTTCATTTCAAAGGCACAAAGTGCAGTGCAGTGTTAAGGAGAATGCTCTTTGGCACCAGCAAAATTTGTAAAGTTTAAAACTGTTGAAATAACTACACAAAAGCCAGCGTTAAATGTAGTGAAACGTCATTTGCTGGGCAAGCCCTGGAGGCTCCCCTGGAGCTATCTGACTTATATTAGCTATATTAGTCTGGGACTTCAGTCATATGGAGTCCTTGTGCCTACAGGGAACCACGAGCCAGAACACGATTCTCTCAGTGGTGAAGGGAGCAATTGCCTATGAAAACTCCACTCTCAAAGAGTATATTCATGTCTGCCATAAACTGGAGTTGGACACCCAGAAAAGTAGGCACCCCAAAATAGAGCCCAAGAACTCCCCTCCCCCACCCCAAGAAAAATGAAGGTAACCAGCAAATCGTCATCAACCATATGAGCCACCCCCCACCGAGCCAGCCACTAGACCACCAGTTCGGAGTCTGATCTAACGGAAACAAAAAATGCCGACCAGAGGGAGGATGCCAGGGAGCCTCCGGGGCTCACCCAGAAAATGGCATTTCATTACATTCAATGCTGGTTTTCTGAGGGGAGCCAAGTCGGCTCCCTGGAGCTAGATACCCAAAGTTAAGTAAAAGATGGACTTACCCGGGAGGCAGCAGCACTGCGTGCCTCAAGACGAAGACAGGACAACTGGCTGCAACCGACAATGCAAGGCCACACAAGACCGCTGAGGGCCCAGAACATTAATGAGATAATGGATAGGCAGAACCCTGTTAGAAAGCCAAAACCCCCCATGCCCAAAGGACAGCCCAAGACATGTTCCCAAACACAGCAGCAAGAGCCACAAACTTCCAAACATCATGGGCACGAGGGTAGACCGCAGGCTGGCTAGATTTGATAACCCTGCAGACAACCTGACAGATCCGATCTGTGGAACAGGGAACGAGGAATATCAGATTAACCTGAAGCGCGTCCCAGGACACAGAACCCGAGGCGCGCAGGCAATGGCATAAAGCCGAACCCAGACACAAAACATGATGCACCCCTGGCCTGATCAACTAAGTATCAATAACCCACGAACACCTCCGAAAGCCCATCGTCTCATTCTTCGCCAGAAAATGAGACGGCTGCAAAAGAAAATCCACCAGGACCGAAAGAGCAGAAACCCTTGCGCCAGAGGAGAGCATGAAGCTTACTGACCCAACCCCCAGAAGCCAAAGCCAACAAACTAAGTTTTATGAAAACAATCTTGGACCGAAGAAGGCCACAACAAACCGCGAGGAAGAGAGAAAAGAGAGAACCCGATCTAAAGACCAGGATGGTGCAGACTGGAAGTGAAAAAATGCACGAGAAAGTTTACGGAACAGAGCCAAAGTGACATCCACCCCGAACAAAAGCCGGAGTGACTCCGCCAGTGCCGCACACTGTGGAAAGACTTGCTGTTAGGACATGAAGTAAATAAAATGTATATCAAATTTTTTTTAAATATATGATAAAGGCACAAAAAAATTTATACCAAAGCAGAGATGCAGAACTAGGAAACAGGGTTGGTTCAACAGAAATTGCAAGAGGACCAGAGACCAAAAGACAAAAATGGAATCAATACAGTATAGCAAAAGGCCAAACCCCCAAACATACCAGCGATACAAAGATGCGAGAAACAACTACACGGCAGTGAGGAGAGAGGCAGAAAGAAATAGAAAAAAAGGGATTGCGGACAAATGTAAAACAGAACCAGGTCTATTCTATAAATTCATCTAGGGGTGGTTCTAGATAGAAAACTGTCTAGAACCTATCTAGAACCATCTAAGAGTGGTTCTAGATAGAAAACTATCACCTGAGGACCACATTAAGAACATTGTGCAAGGAGCCTATGCTACACTTTCTAACTTCAGAATTGCTTTTAAATACATGGATGGAGAAATACTAAAGAAATTGTTTATGACATTTGTTGGACAAAAGCTGGAATATGCAGTGTTTGTATGGTGCCCATATCTTAAGAAGCACATCAACAAACTGGAAAAGGTGCAAAGACATGCCACTAAGTGGCTCCCAGAACTAAAGGACAAGAGCTATGAGGAGACGATAGAGGCATTAAATATGCAAAAACTAGGAGATAGAAGAAAAAGAGGCAATATGATCACTACGTACAAAATAGTAACAGGAATTGATAAAATTGATAGGGAAGAATTCCCGAGACCCGGAATTTCAAGAACAAGAAGTCGTAGATTTAAACTAACGAAACAAAGATGCCAAAGAAATGTAAGAAAATTCACCTTTGCAAACAGTGGTAGACGGTTGGAGAAAGTTAGGTGAGAAGGTGGTGGTGGCTAAAACCGTCAGTAATTTCAAAGCGTTATATGAGTGCTGGGAAGACGGGTCACTACGAGCATAGCTCTCATCCTGTAACTACACTTAGGTAATTACAATAAGAGGTGCCAGTATTCGGCATAAGATGTTGGTCCGAAAAAGAAAGCAAAGACAAAACAACACGAACTGAAACAGAAGTCAACCTATGAAAAGTAAGGAAGTGGCGAAAAGAACACCAAGTGACTTCATACTCTCATCGAGAAGAAGACCTCAGGTGGGATGCCATGAGAGAAGCCACCTGATCACGATACACGTGGTGATACACACGCGTCAGAAATACCAGACTTGAAGAGCAGAAGAGTAGATCGACCCAGCAAGGTACAGTACCTCACCGGCCCGATCTGCTGAAAGAGACAGAGTCACGGAAAAATGCCCCGGGTTTGGACACCAAGCAAGCAGTGCCTGAAACCAAGGCTGGCCTGGCCACCATGGCGTCAAGAGAACACTCCCCTGACAGGACTCTAGCTGAGCTTAAACTCGATGCAAGCTGGACTGGGGAAAAAGAGGAACAGATAACCTCACCTCGACCAGTCCTACCAAAAAGCATCTAACGCGAAGGCTTCGCAGTCGGGGGAAGGGTGCCACATATATTGGGAGATGCCTCGACCATGCTGACACAAAGAGGTCCACCTCCGGGGGGCTGAACGTCTGGCAAAGCCAACTGAAGGAGTCAGCAACGATTGTTCATTCCGTGGACAGGGATATGAACAGAGACAGAACATCCGCTAGGACGTTGGATACGCCCCTGATGTGAACCTCACAGAGAGCTAAACCCTGAGAAATCAGCAGAAAAGCCACTCGAAGCGACCAGCCACAAAGAGCCAAGGACTGAAGAGATCCCCCGCAGTTCAGGCAATGAACCACCAGGGTGCAGTCCAAATGGAGCTAAATTGTAGAGCCTCAAGCAAGCCAAATCCGTCACTGTGAAAGCCACACTGCCGCAAACTCCCACAGTGTGCTGCTACAAAAGGCTACATAGGCCCAAAAAGGGCCAGAAACAAACGAGGTATCATACAGCCAGGACCCTGTTTGACCTCCAAAAACCCTGTGCCCCAATGCCAGCCCGGGAAATATTACCAAAAACAACAGCCAAAGCCGTGAACTTACGAACGTCTTGGGCATGGGGATATACAGCAGGCTGGCTGGACCGAATAATCCTGTGGACAACCTGGGAGACCCGTGCCCTGGAACAGGGAAGAAGGGAAACCCACAACCCAAAGCGCATCCCCTGCCATGAAGGCCGTTGCGCGCAAGTAACTGCGAAGAGCCACAACCGGATACAAAACATGATGCACCCCCGGCCAAACAAACCAAGCATTAACAACAGCTGCAAACAAAAACGACCACCATTACCGAAAAAGCAGAAACCCTGTGCCAGAGGAGAGCATGAAGCTTCCCGCCCCGACCCCCAGAGGCCAATGCCAACAGAACAAAGAGTCTTAGAAAATCAGTCTTGAACCAAAAAGGCCACCACAAACCGAGGAGAGAAAAGAGAACACTCGGTCCAACGACCAGGACGACTCGGGCGACGCATGAGCAGGCCAGGGGTGAAACAACACCCGAGAAAGCTTACGGAACAGAGGAGAAGTGACATCCATCCCGAACGCCAGATGAAGCGGCTTTGCCAGCGCCACACGATACAAGGTGACAGTATTCGGCATAAGATGACGGTCCTAAAACAACCAAGAGAGAAAGGACAAAACAACCCAATCAGAAATCGAAGACAACCTATAAAGAGTCGAGAAGTGCCGAAAGGACTGCCAAGAAACTTCATAGTGCCACCGAGACGAAACACGCAGGTGGGACACCATCAACGAAGCCACCTGATCACCACACAAGTGGTGATAAAACTGCGTCAAAAAGGCCAGACACGAAGTTTGAAGAAGATCGAACCAGCCACGTATCGATCTGCTGAAAAAGGCGGAGCCGTGAGAAGACCCTCGGTGTCAGGCGAGCAAGCAACGCCTGACACCAAGGCTGGGTCGGCCACCAAGGGGCCGACAGGACTACTCTCCCCTGGTAAGTCTCCAAGTAAGCCAGGACTTGGAGCAACAATTGAACCAGGGGAAAGAGGTACAGGTAACCCCACCTCGACCAGTCCAGTCAAAAAGCATCAACCATGACAGCTTTGCAGTTGGGGAAGGGCGTCGCATATACCAAAAGATGTCTCGACCAATCCGACGCGAAGAGGTCCACCTCCAGGTGCCCAAAAGTCCAGCAGTCAATGGAACCAGTAGGCATTCACCGTCCATTCCGTGGAAAGGTGAGTGAACCAGGACAGGCAGTCCACTAGGACATTGGACCCCCCCCCCCAATATGAACCGCCAGGAAAGCCAAACCCAGAGAACTCAGCAGACGAGTCACCGAAACTGACCTGGCCCAATGCAGAGCCAAGGACAGCAACCAATCCTCTCGGTTCAGGCAATGAATCACGGGGGAGCAGCTTGAACCCTCCGAAGTAAAAACCACACCACCGTGAACTCCCACACAGTGCTGTGAGCCCGATGGAAGGATGGACCCTATTGCCCCTGGCTGGACTGGTGATCACTGACCACAAAACCCCAGCCGAGAGATGACACATCTGTGAGCACATCGAGCGAGGGCTCAGATAGGCGCCATGGCACTGAACCCCGAATGCTCTGAAGAGGAAGCAGGCCATGCAAGGCCCCCCTCCCCCCGGGGTCTGAACCCAGCGATCGCGAGAGTGGCGGAAGAGACGTCCCCAAAGGAACCAGAACAACCGCCAAAGCCAGATCTGACAGGACAAGTAGACCAGCACAGTGAATTTCAGACTCCTGCACAGCTGCTCGGACAACTAACAAGTGACCCGGATTCCCCTGAAAAACAGCCAAAGGCAGGACTGCAGCCACAGCAACATCGCTGGAGGTTATCTTGAGATGATTTCGGGGCTTTTTAGTGTCCCCGCGGCCCGGTCCTCGACCAGGCCTCCACCCCCAGGAAGCAGCCCGTGACAGCTGACTAACACCCAGGTACCTATTTTACTGCTAGGTAACAGGAGCATAGGGTGAAAGAAACTCTGCCCATTGTTTCTCGCCGGCGCCCGGGATCGAACCCGGGACCACAGGATCACAAGTCCAGTGTGCTGTCCGCTCGGCCGACCCCTCCCCTCCTTGGGAGAGACAAGGAAGCGATCCGAAAGTCCCACACAAGACCCACCCAAATCCTAACCTGAGAGGGAACCAAGTGGGACTTCCTCCAGTTCACCATGAACCCATACCCGGCGAGCTGGTTAAGAACCAAATCCCTGGCGAGCAGACACGCAGACTGGCTAGAAGCCCAGACCAGCCAGTCATCAAGGTAAGCCAGAACCCTGAACCCCTAATAGATGCAAACAGGTCGCCACGATCCAGGTAAGGCGTGTAAAAATGCAAAGCGCCAGATTCAAACCGAATGGAAGGCAACGAAAACAGTAAGTTTGCCGCCCCACGACAAAATTGAGCCAGCCCCTGAACCCTGGATGAATCGGGATGTGCCAATATGCATCCTGGAGGTCCAGGGACACCAAGCATCCAGTTCCAAAAGCAGCCGGACCTGGGACAGAGTCGTCATCCAAAAAGAGGAGCAAAAGACCCAGGGATTCAGACGTGACAAGTCCAGAATGAACCGCAGATCCGCAGTGTCCCGCTTCAGGCTAGAAACAGGCGGGAAACCCACCTGAGGAATGCCATCATTTCGACCATGACCAAGCGTACCCAACTCCAGGATGATCCAACAGAGCACAGGGGAAAGAGGCCTGTCCCGAATCCCCCCAAAGGAGGAACCATCCAAGGCCACGGCAAGCCGGAGGAAATGACCCGAAATGCCAACAAATCATGGAACCAGTCGAAAACTAACAGAGCGAGCCACCCCTCCATCACCCCGTGAATAGGGCGAACCATGAAAGAGCCGACGACCCAAGCCCAGTCGACGCTCAGAGCGAGCACTGTGCCGACCAGACATCAATGGCTCCGAAGGAGGGGCCGGCAATGAATTTGGTACCATTGGCTTACGACGACCAAAGGAACCCTGAGCCCTGGCTAGCACTACCTTTCCAAGCAGGACCCCCCCCCCCCCACATCAGGCCCATCAGAGGATCAGGATCAGGAAGGCAGAGCCATCCTCCAAATTCTCTGCCTCTGGAGAAAAGGCAGAGTCCACCGCAAAAGCAGGGAAGAAGGGGATCCGCTGGTGTGACCTGAGAGCCCCGGCAGGTGAAATGGGCTCGAATGCCTCTGCCGCGATCCGGACGGGGCATTTCCCAAAGCCATCAGTCTCACCACCAAGAAAGCCCTGCTCTGACTCCGAAACCCTCAGACATTTGGGAGCCAGGAGCAGGATGAACTATAGCAAAGGAAGGACAAGGGGGCGCGGACGGAACCAAAGTCGAGGTGACTTAACACCCCCCCAAGTCCAGGTCTCTATAACCCAAGCAGGGCAGCCGCAGGGCATCCGGAAAGGGAACCAACCTAGCATGTTGCAGCAACCTAAACCTCGCATGCATTGCTGAAGCTGCCTGCACCCGAATATCAATAGCAGTGGACTGCGTGAACTGGAGTACAAGCAAGGAACACCACTTGTGGGACTCCGGGTCAAAGGTATGATTGACCCAACGGAGGCAAAAACGGTGAGTGTTACCCTGAGACAAGGGAAGAGCAACCTTCAAACTAGCACAAAGCTATATGGGACTCGGAGAACACAGCTATCAGACCAATGAGCCCCAATGAGGAATTCCAGGGCCCTTAGGCTGACTGCTAAGGAAAGCCCAGGCAAGGTACTGCTAACAGGTTATCCCAGAACTACCAAACAAACAAACAAAAGCTGAACCCCTGTGACATGTGCGATCATGGGGACTAGTGGTGGAACCTAGCCACCAAAAAATACAAGTGGTCCTACAGCCACACCAGGCAGACCCCCACCAGGCAAAACAAAAGAAAAGAAACACCCACAAAAGAACGTCTTCAGGAGGAACAGAACTGGCCGTTATGCGTATTTTAAGACAGCTGCATAGGACGTTGCGCCCCAGCTAGCGACACCCAGCTGACCGAGCAGAAAAAGAACCCTGCGGAGGTCGTCCCCAAACCGGTTGTGGAAGGTAACCCCAAACTGCAAGGGCAGTACTTACAGGGCACCTAGGGAAGGAAACCTTAGGTGCATGCAACCCCAGTACTTCTGGAATTACACCTGGTTCGCACACTGCCACAAGGCACAGCATTGTTTAAGGATTGGAGCGAGAGTCGATCGACCGCCACCCAACACAACAGCCTCAGAACTGAGGTTGGGTTGGCGGCACAGGAGGTCTGGGGGTCCCCCTTCCCCCTCCCGAGAAGGGAAGAGTTGCACAGACAGTGGTGCGGCGGCTGTGGTGACGTCATGCTTGTTTACTTGTTTTCTGATTGGGGGGATCTGCCTGCTCGTTCGGCTTTCAGTTTGTAATTTTTAATCAGCTGTAGTTTGTTTTGGGATTCCTACCTTTCTGGGTGCTTGACCTGGTAGATGGCAGACAGACTGCTTCTAGCTACATGGGGGGAGGGGGTGTTTATAGGTCATTGCTCCTTGTGCCTCTCTGAGAGGGCCAGGTTCTGGCTTGTGGTCCCCAGTAGGCTAAGAACTCCATCGATTGACTGTTGCCACAGACTAATATATACACATCAGCCTGGTACAGCTTCATGGAGCCAAAGGGGCTCTCCACAGAAAAAATCAGAGTTCAAACTCTGATTCGGGCCCCTTAATATCATTAACAAAACTGAAATTTGAGATAATACAAGTTTTACTTAAAATACTCCCTAAAACTAAAAGTGGTATTAAACATTATGTATAAGGCCTTTACAAGGCTTACTGCACTTGCCTGTCGAGCCAAGATGAAATTCTTTTGTAAGCACGTCATTTTCAAAGTATGGATTTTCCTCAAAATGAAATTTAATTCTGAAATGAGAAAATAATATCAGTAAGATTTACACCATACAGTATATTGTATGAATGTATGATCTTTACACTAAAGATCATATACAATACATAGTACATTCAATAACACTTAGGTTCTATTATATTAGTGTAGTAAATCATTTACATTTAAGGTTCTATTTACCTTATGAACCTGGATGACCTTTGGGAGTTCTTCTAATCTTTTGAGCCTGACCTGAGGCCAGGCCCGACTTCCGAGAGCTTGGTCCAACAGGTTGTTGCTCAGAGTGGCACACAGGCCCACATATACACTACATCCCGGTTCGTCTGGCACTTCTTTCAGAAAGCGTCTAGGTTTTTCTTGAATTCCACTTTTGTTTTGGCAAAATTTCTTATACTGTACTTGCTGAGAGGGTACTGAACAACCATAGACCTCTGATGTTCAGACAGTACTCTCTAATTGTGCCTATGGCACCTCTACTCTTCACTGGCTTCCTTCTGTGTAAATTTGGGACCTGACCCTCCAGTATATTCCATGTATACTGTGTATTATTTGAAACCTCTCTCATCTCCTTTCTAGAGAGTATATTTTTAGAGCTTTCAAATTATCCTAATAATTTAGGTGCTTTATCATGTCTATGCGTGCTGTATATGTTCTCTATATTCCCTCTATTTCAGCAATCTCTCCTGCTGTAAACAGGGGAGTGAGTATTGAGCAGTACTCAAGATGGGACAGCACAAGTGATTTGAATAGTACAACCATTGTGATGAGATCCCTGGATTTAAAGGTTCTTGTAATCCATCCTATAATTTTTCTAGCTGACACAATATTTGCTTGGTTATGCTCCCTAAATGTTAGGTCGTCAAGACATTCCCAGATCACTTACATGTTGCTTTCCTACTATGGGCAGATTTGATTATTTTGTACCCTGTATTTTGTTTAAGGTCTTCATTGTTACCATACCTAAGCACCTGGAATTTATCATCAATAAATATCATGTCATTTTCTGCTGCACAATCAAAAATTTTAGTAACATCAGCTTGTAATTTTCAATGTCTTTTACAGAAGTAATTTTTTGCAGATTTTTGTCATCTTTTTCAAAGGTCCGCGGTTGTTCAACATCCTCCCAGCGAGCACAAGAAATATTGCCAGAACACCCGTGGACATCTTCAAGAGAAAACTAGATAGTTTCCTCCAAGGAGTGCCGGACCAACCAGGCTGTGGTAGGTATGTGGGCCTGCGGGTCGCTGCAAGCAACAGCCTATTGGACCACTCTCAGAAGTCAAGCCTGGTCTCGGGCCAGGCTTGGGGAGTAAAGAATTCCCAGAACCCCCATCAAGCAGATACAAACCTGTGACTTGTGTTTTTAACTATATCTGATATGAAAATAAGGAAAAGCAGTGGTGCAAGGACTGTGCCCTGAGGTAGAGGGCTTTTAACTGCTTGGACTCAATTTTATTTGGATGACCATTACTCATTGCGTTTGGTTTGACAGAATTTAATATCCGTTGCCCTACTTTACCCTGTCATTCTTACTGACCTCATTTTCTGGGCTATCACTCCATGGTCATATTTACCAAATGCCTTTACAAAGTCTCTATACAGTAATTAGGAATAATGCCTATCAAAATGCAAGTGAAGAAAAAGCATGTATTGAGAACTCTGTCTCTTCAATGCAAACTGAACTAACTGCCATTGTTATGGTGTTAAGATTTCTTGAAACAAAAACTATCAGTGCAATGATCTGCACTAATTCAAAAGCAGCAATACACTCTTATTAAAAATTGGGCAGGAAACCTTGCGATAGTTGCTGAAATCAAGAGAGCTGTGAGGGTACTAACCAATCAGGGAAGAGTTGTCAAATTCCTGTGGATCCCCTTCCATAATACTATTTGTCAGAACATATATGCTGTTCTCATAAGATTTCCCCCAATTTTGCACCCGCAAGATAACGTACGTTTTTAAGGGTTGACAAATGTTAATCTTCTTGTTTGATAAGTTGTTCACTTGAGACAGTTAAACAAGTCCCAGCTGTATCTGGGTACAAGTGACAGGATGAACAACCCACCGGGTTTTCTTCCTATTGGAGAGTGTTGTACATGCTGCCATGGTGGTTTGTCCACTCACAGGATGAGTGGCGCTACCCAATAAACTCACCCCTCGTGGCAAAACTTAAGACATCCAGGCACTGAAGGATACTTGCTGAAAGAACAGTCACCGTGTGCAGCAACAAAATCAGGGCTGTGCAGGATGGCCACATGAACAAGCTCGTGATACCTAGTGCACCCAATACACAACCAAAAATGATTGCAATCCCCCCCCCCCTTCCCCCAGCAATGGGCCTAAACATAGAAGCCAGGCCTCCACCCCAGTGGCCTGGCACTTGAAAGGGTGAACACCCAAACATACCAGAGCAGTAACGGGGTGCAAGGGAAGTGTCAGCACTACAGTGGTGTGCATAACACTGCATCAGTGACAGAACTGATCTGGGAGGGTTGGCATTGGGAAGGGAGGGGAGGAGAGAGGGAGAGGGAGAGGGAGATGGAGCTGGGTCTCTGGGCCACCTGGTGGTATTTAGTGTTTTGAATATTTTGATCACTTTTTTTTATTGTTAGGGTGAGTTGTTTGGTGGTTTCGAGGCTCCATTTTCTGTGAACCTTGCAGTTTTCTGTAATGCTTTGCTGACTTTTTGAACTATTTCCTGATAAGAGTGGCAGAATGTCACACTCTGCACCACTTGGGAGGGGCCCAGGTTCCTACTCTGGTCCCTAGTAGGCCAAAAAGAATTCTTAGTGACTGGTGTGACCTAGTAGCTAAAAGTAATTTCAGCAAGATAGTTTCAGGGAAGTCACCAGGGGGACTACTATTTACAAAAAGTGTTTTGTAAATATTTTGTACAACAAAATACCCAAAAGATGGAAAAATTACATCCTGGAAATTAAGGCTTCATAATAAAAGAATCAAACATTCACAGTAGTAATATAATAAGCTAATCTTAAGCTACATACAGTAAATATTCTTGACCCACCTGTAGCCTGACTTAATATCATCAAACTCCTCTACATCTAGTTTGGTCAAGTAATGTAGACATTCTTCTTCCTCCTCTTCGAGAATAGCAGAAATCTGAGGGTGGTTGACAAACTGCACAAAAGTTAAGGAAAATTCTTGAAATACATCAGGCAAAACAAATATAAATACTATACAAGTCTATTTTAATTATTCAGTTTCGATAATAATAATTACAAAACTTAAAATCTTGCTGAAATTTAATTCCAATAGACCAAATTTGTAATTACAAAAAAATACCTTCCAACCAATTAGCAACTCAGTTTACTGTTGCAATATCTCAAACCTCAGTCCTTTAATACCTTAGGTATAAAGGATGTTCAATGTTCACTTACCCAGTTATTAGGCAGACCCATTGGAGCTTATCCTAAGTGGATGTCATTTCCTACACCCACAGTTGTGTAGCTATCATTATTGACCAGACAGGAATACAACAAAGTACAGCTTGAGATTACAGTATAATGTATAATTCCTATTGTTGGGGACAGGAAGCCTGTACTTAAGCTTCTTGAGGTTAAGCTTATGGACCAACATCTCTCTCTCCCAGGGAAGAGATGTTGTACAACCCACAACAGATGCCTAACTTCCAGATACATATTTACTCCTAGATGAACAAAGGCATCTGGTGAATGGATGTGCGCCCAACATTTTTGTTTCGGCCGAGGATCGAATCCGAGATCAACTGTGAATCAAGGACTTTTACCACTGTACTACAAGACCCCTGAAGAATTGACAATAAATATATTCTATGTGATGAAATAAGGTTTCAAACTTGAGACTAATGTGCTGGTCAAGTACAATATCAATACTGGACTGTCATTAAATTTTTCCACACAAACACAATATGCATTCTGTATTTCTTGTTCACTTATACAAAAGATGTGCTGTTAAATCAATCAGGATAATTTTATATATACAGTACAAGCAAGTACTGTACAATATAAGCTTAACCAAACCTAAAAAAATTATTATTAGAATTTATTATCATAAAAGCATCAGTTGTGTGTGAAGAATGATGCCCCTCAGGGTACAAAGTGCAGTTCGTTCATAACCCAAAGGACAAAAGATGGATTCTTATGGCAGGACAGAGGCTTCTAGACAGGTATCATTCCATTGATGCCTCACTTCACCTAGCAGTAAATAGAAATCTCAGAGACACAACTATTCTGAGTTGCATCCTGAAGGTCATCTATGGGTACCAATAAACATTTTACAGCCAACTTTGCACTATAGTACAAGAAACTTAATTTAGCCTTTAGCTTATCAGAAACTTAATTCAGGAAAACAAATGAAAGAAAATATCATTTCAAAAGTGACCATAGCAAAACCCAACATAAGGAGCATAACTAGCTAACCTCTTATGTTTAAAAGGGAACTTGATACACGCCTCTAAAATACACCTAATTAATTGGTCTGCAATTCATATATCAGACAGTTAGAAGCAGCGAATAACAGCCTGGTTGATCAGACCACCAACCAGGAGGTCTGGTCAACCAGGTCAAGGTAACTTTAAAGATGAACTGATATTTCCATGGTAGAATATACCTGCTTGATGGGGTTCTGGGAGTTGTTGTTCTCCCCAAGCCCGGCCAGAGGCCAGGCTCGACTTGTGAAGCAAGTCAAGCCGTCGATATATGCCGTTGTTATATGTCGGAAAAACAGACACCACTTACTAACTTTCAATACAACTATCTTACCTTGAGCCTAATAATATTAGGCAGATAATATTGCTGCTGATTTACTACTAACAAATTAACCACCCTATATTCTTTATTCAATGAAAACAAGATTGCAGTGGAATTTTCCTTGGAAGAAAATAAGGATATCATTGCTATATGTCACCATTAATTAAATTCACCAGCTAACAATATTGGGAATTCATCTTAAAACATGTCTCTAGACTGTAAACATCATAAAAACATTTCCCTTGAGCAAACTTAATTATTAGTACTAAAATAGATTAAATATAAACCTTCTTCCCACTTGTTTATAAAACCATTCTGAAGAAGATGTCGGACACGTGAGGGAGAGAAAGTAGTCATTTTAACCCTGGACAGTTCAAACGTGTCATGTTGTCATCTCTAGTACCTCGTGCGACGGGCAGTCCCATCTACAAACATTTCAGGTAGTGAGCGAGCCACGGGCAGAAAATTTTCCTAGATTGATGAGCTTCCGTTCGATTAACGAGAAAACTACGTAGTGCTTCCTAGTGTTCCCGCAAATTCTCGGACACCTCCGACGACAGTTGTTTTATCGCGCAGGACAAGCATCCCTCTGCATTTATTTGTGATTGTTACTACAATTTGTAATGCACAATGTTGCCAAAGAAGCTGCCTGCTAAAGATAGTGTTGTCAAGAGGAAGAAAAAATGATTACTGTAGATTTGAAGAAGGAAAGCACCTGACTCAGAGGTGGATTCTCCTTCCACACCATAACCCTTATCCTTCTCCCCACCTTCCCAATCGTCTCCCTCAAGCCAGCAACGACTCTTCATCCTCAATATAGGCAAGATTACCTTGAAGTGTTTTCGTGGCTTAGCATCCCCACAGCCTGGTAAAAGGTATTAGCCTTTTGGTCTCGTGTGGTGTTATTTCTGTGTGCAGGTTTGGGACCAGCCCCTCTACTATTTTCCACATGTAAATTATTATGTATCTCTCCCGTCTGCACTCAAGAGAATACAGATTTAGGCATTTTAGTTGGTCCCAATAGTTTAGATGTTTTACCAAGTGGATTCTAGCAGTAAAGGATCTCTGCATGCTCTCCAATCATTGTGTATTCCACTCTAGAGAGCATTAGCATCTTGACGAGTATCATCATTGGTATAGCATCTCTAGTTTGAAAAGTTCTTATTATCCAACCAGTCATTTTTCTTGCAGTTGTGACGGCTACTTTATTGTGTTCTTTAGAGGTAAGGTCTTCCGACATGAGTACACCCAGATCCTTTACATTGCTTTTTCGTTCGATGTTATGATTTGACTGCGTTTTGTACGTGGTTTCTGCTTTTATATTTTCATTTTTTCTGTAATGCAAGAGCTGGAACTTATCTTCATTAAATACCATATTATTATTTTCTGTACCCCATTGAAAGACCTGGTTTACACCTGATTGGAGGTTTGCTGTGCTCTATGTTGTTTACTCTTATAAAAATCCTAGTGTCATCTGCAAATGGTGATACCTTAAGGTACCTAAGAGTATTATTCTGTATAAAACGTATTTTTTACTTAATATATTTGGGAGTGTGGAACGGATTAATTCAATTTACATTATCTTTTATGGGAATGTTTGCTTCGGTTTTCATACCGTCTCTGGGAACGGATTAATTATGAAAACTGAGGTACCCCTGTAATTTTATTTCCATTATTTTAAATGGGCAAATTTGTTTCACAAGACGAGCGTTTCACATGGCGAACTTGATGCCGAAACGGATTAAATTTGTTAATCGAGGCTCCTCTGTACCTGTACATACCAAGTTATTGTTGAGTAGTTAAGACAGCACAAATCGACACCAGCTTTACCAGGGAAGGCCTTATATCCGTACAGTATACTAAATGATTTGTAGAGCTCTTATTTCATTGTGTAATTTTACTGTTATGGTTATGCCATATATAAACAATAAATCCAAGGGTGAGCAATAATCTCATCTCTCTATTACAGATTATTATTATTATACATATAACTAAATAATTTATGTATGTGGCAAAATTTACAGTGTAAAATTCAACCGCAGGTAAATTGAGAAGTGAAGTTATTAATATGACATTACCCAAAGACAAGAGACAGGGGACCATAAGCATGACCAAAGAGCCAGAGCTCAACCCCCACAAGCACAACTAGGTGAGCACGTGACTGACTGGCTACCCACTTTCTCTACATCAATTCCAGAATATTTAAGTCTTTAGTCAGATAAGGCTTACATTTTCATTAACTAATTTGTAGTTTAACCCTAGTAACATTGTAGTAAATGCCTACCAATCTATTCATTTTGATTGATAGATAATATAAATAATAAACCCCCCCAGCTTGTGTAGGAAACGATCTGTGGGAATTTAAATCATACAGTCTGCTATCTAAATAAACATAAATAAATTAATATATAAAGTATATATAAATAATAAATTAAATATAAATGATAAATTAGAATTCATTAAATTAATAATTGTATTAAAATAAATCAATAAATCCCACGAGTCAGTTTTCCCCACAATATATGGGGAACTGAAGATACAACAAGGACCTACTGGGCTCAAGCCTCTCAACTGCACAAAATTTTGAATATACAGAGCAATCAAGATCAGTGATCTGAATTCTCTATTTAAATTAAAATACATAGTGCTACATCAGCAACTGATATGGACATTCTTATTTGTTGTGATTATAACAGTTGAATGGTGGGGGCCACCTAGTGTGCAGTATTTATATTTAACAAAATTTCTTGGATGAATTGCACAACTGCTAGATTCATCCTCATCTGACAACCAAATTTCACAAAATAGAAAAAGGTATAAAAATTACCAAAGTTATGCTATCCTATGCCATTAACTCATTAACCACGGTACTGCGAACCTGGTTTTGAAAAAACTTCATAGTGCAATTGTCAGGACATAGTTGCTTTTATAAATGTTCAGGTAAATTTAATGTTAAAATGTTTCCAAACTCCACCATTTTCATTTCAAAACAGTGATGAAAACATTATAAAACATTTATATATAGCCTAATTAAAAAAAATAGCAAAACTCTCAGAGCAGAGTACAGTGGTTAAACAAACCTAACAAAAATTATAGACATGTTTCATACATACTGTGTGCAGTGTGTGTGACATCATTGTGTTGACTCTGGGGACCTTTTTGGATTCTGATGACAAAGTGCCATTTCCAACTCACTCCAAACTTAACCTTAACAAAACGCTCAGAAAAAGTGAAGTTAGCCGAGAGGAGAAAGTTGGAAATAGGGAAACATGTACCGATATCCATCATTAATTCTTACAATGCTGATATTTACAATATGCTGTACTCTTAAGAACAGTACCAGCTGCTACTTCTACAATTCAAGTACATAGGAAATGGCACTGCATAGCTAAGGAAATTTAAACTAAACAAATTCCTGAATTTCTGATTGCTCAATTGTTTAAAAATAAAAAATAATGTGTTGAAAATTTTATTTTCATCAACTCTTTGTTGAAAATAACATTTTCATCAGTGTTTTAAATAAACAAATGAACTAAGGTACCAACCAAGGGACTGATATATTCTATATATTAGTGACTATATATAAAATTATAGTGTACCTACCTTTACTGTACTTATAAAAAATTATGACAGTATTATTAAGTCTTTTAAATCAAGTTACCACACAACAAGCCTGACCCCAGACTGGGCATGGGAAGTAGAACACCGGCAACCCACTCCAGGTAAACTCAGATATAACATCCACAGTTTTATTAGGTCTGGGTAAAAAAAAAAAAAAAAAAGCTTGCATCTGCATCGATATTGCTCAGCATACCATGTGCTTATATGAATCAATACAGTGCCATATGTACGTTCCTATCCAAAGGTCTAACGTGTATGGGCTTGTATCTAATAAGCGCACCTTTACGTGTACTGTATTGCATACCAAAATGTTTGGTGTCCTCTGCTTGTGTGTGCTAGTTAGGTATTCTCTCGGTTTCTGTGTTCATGCCAACTTGAATACAAAAAAATTCCTTAGAATACTACAAATTCGTGTGTGTTGGGTATAGTCCAATTTGTAAAGAAAATTAAATTATACAATTATATTTGTCCGTAAAACAGCACAAAAACAAGCTTTACTTGTATGTGCAGTAGACATGCCATTATCTACTGCACATACAAGTAAATGTAAATTAACATCTCACACTAAAATTTGGCCCAGACTACAGTACCAGATAACCAATAAGCATGGATGCCAGAGACAAATTGGTGTGTGGTACCTACCATAATGCACCCTAACCCAGCCTACCTTCTGTAGCTTCCAGGGATCAATGGCCCTGCAGCCCAGTCTCTGACCCAGCCTCCCAGTTGGTCTGGTCAGGCAGGCTATTGGACACGGCTGCTCGCAGCCTGACGTATGAATCGCAGCCTTGTTGATCAGGTATTCCTGATCAGGGGTTGGAGAACTTTCTCTTCTATTACCACAAATTTATTTATATTAAAATAATACCCCCCCACACACACATCCTTTTCAGAATTTAATAAAAACAAATATTAGCCATTATCTAAAATTGTCAACTTGTGTGATCTAAAATATATAAATGTGTTTATTTATATTTATTATTTTCAGAAATATATCCCAGAAATTCAAATTTTGACACTATTTGTGTTAATTTAGCCGTTCCCCGACCCCCACCTGTGCCCCTTAACCCTATAACATGGTACTACAACAAATATGGTCAGTTAAATGACAAGCTGCCGCCACACTCAGGTGTGACACACAACAACCACACCTCCCCGTGCCACACCGGCAACTTTCAAAGAATTTATGAATGACAATTGTATAAATATGTGGAGGCGGCGGCGTTGGGGACACGAGGTCACAAAAAAGGATACAGCCGTCACCCAGAAGTTAGGGATCCTCTGGATGATTTTGCTCCGGTTCTCGAAGTTGGGTTTTCTTAGTTTGTTGTACTTCTGTTCTACCTTCAAGATTTCCTCACTGGCTTTTTCGTTGAGCTGATCAATCTCATTCTGACACGAGTCTATTTCCTCCAGCGCTTTTTGGGTCTCTGGGTCGTATTCCCGCGATTCGTTCACTTCCTCTGCCGGGTCTAGCTTTTTTATTTTGGCCGGAGAGGCGCCCGATTCTGACATTTTGTGGACGAGAGTAAAGGCCCCAGCGTCGCCGGAGTTGCACGAGGGTATGCCAACAACACTGTAAACACAACACAGCTTCCCGGCCAAAATGGACGCCAGGGCCGTCCTCCACGCTCATTGGTCCTCGTCCCGGCCACTGACAATGCTCCCCGGTACCTCTGCCAATCATCGGCCTTCGCGCTCCTACACCAGCCAATCATAGGCCAGGGTGTACGCTGGCTAGGACAGGATTCATTCTACTTTCTGGTGGCGGGAAAACTTAGGGTTTGAAATGTTGTATTGACGGTGTTGCATGTGGTCCATATCTGTCATGTGTGGTGCTTCACACTTGTCTTGGTTAGTGCTCCACACACCTGCCTTGGTCGGTGCTCCACATCTGTCTTCGTTGGTGCTCCACATCTGTCTTCGTTGGTGCTCCACTTGTCGTCGGTGGTGCTCCACACCAGTGGTGGTTGGTTGGTGCTCCACACCAGTGGTGATTGGTTGGTGCTCCACATCTGTCTTCGTTGGTGCTCCACTTGTCGTCGGTGGTGCTCCACACCAGTAGTGGTTGGTTGGTGCTCCACACTGCCGTGGGTGATGCTCCACACCAGTGTTGGTTGGTGCTTCATACCTGTCACGAGTGGTGCTCCGCACAGTTTTGTATGGTGCTCTTCACAGTCTTGTATGGTGCTCTACATCTGTCATGGGTGGTACTGCATACCTGTCGTTGGTGGTACCCCACACCTCTTGTGGGTGGTGCTCCATCTGTCGTGATTGGTGTTCTACACCTGTCGTGGGTGGCACTCCACACCTGTCTAGGATGCCGCTCTATACCTGTCGTGGTTGCTGTTCCACACCATGGCTTGTTCTATCCAGTATGGCACAATGACTAATGTATGTCATTCTTTCAGTCACATTATGCACCATTGGGTCTGGCCAGTAACTGGATGGGTGATCACACGAACAGCCTTGCCCTTAACTGGGAGAATTTCCTTAAGCCTCTTGTTCCTCTTGTATACTAACCTCTGGCGGTAATTTATCACAATTTATTTGAGGACCGTAATCTCTCTGGTGGCCTCAACGAAGACAAAGTCGGTAGCTTGTCAAAAGTTCCCACGTTTTTCTGATTATTTTATCCTGCTCATGGATTTTTAACTGCAGTAATGTTTTCCGGCTTCAGCGGGTAGGCGGTTCTATGGCTTTTCTTGATATGGATACATACAACACCACCCATGAAGGGTCTCATAAGATAGTTGACGGTTCGATTCTCTGGAGGGACAGAAATGGTTGGAGACGTTTCCTTTTCACCTAGCAGTACATAGGTGAAATCAGAAATCACACACAGAAATCACAATAGCGTGATGCATCAAATGAACAAATATACAAGGGCAAGGGAACAAGGCAGCGTCTGGGATCCTCTCGGACATAGGTTCGAACCCTGGTCACGGCCCTTGTGGATTTGTTCATAGGTAACTATTGTCAGTAGGTAACTATTGTCAGTTGCATCCTGAGAAAAGTTAGTAGTTGGCTCAAGGGGAACTCACATCTGATGCCGCTGTTCACCAATCAGTAATTAGATACCCAAGAGTTAGGCAACTGTTATGCGTTGCATCCTGGGGGAGGGCTAGTGGTTGGCTTAGTTGGGACCTGGATAAGCCTGTACAAGGTGAATATCCACAAAAACGAGAAATATTACATCCTGCACTAAGTAGTGTACTATTGGCACATGATAAGGGAGTTGATTGGAACCATCTTGAGGTTATCTTGAAATGATTTCGGGGCTTAGCGTCCCCGCGGCCCGGTCCTCGACCAAGCCTTTTTGTTACACACCCCCAGGAAGCAGCCCGTAGCAGCTGTCTAACTCCCAGTTACCTATTTACTTGTAGGTAACAGGGGCATCAGGGTGAAAGAAACTTTTTGCCCATTTGTCTCCGCCTCTTCCGGGGATCGAACCCGGAACCGCAGGACTACGAATCTGAAGCGTTGTCCACTCAGCTGTCAGGTGCCCATAGCTAAAGCTATCACATAGCACCATAGCTAAAGTTATCACAAGAACCAGCATAGCATAACAATATGCAAGCGAGTCATTGATGTTTCCCTTTCCCAAAGTCCTACAAGCTGAAGGAGGCCAATGGAAAATGTGCTTGATGGAGGTCATTATTGAAAGCAGCTATTATTATTTCTCTCCGTTGTATAAATAAGTATTTATTGTATTAGTAATCAGCAAAGGGAATAGTCATAAGAGGACCATTATTAACCTTTACAGTACTTGTCTCAAGATCGATCTCTCTCTAGTAGCGTTGATGGGAATAAGAAACTTACAGCTTGCCTAAGGTACCCTCATTATACCTAAGCATTTTTATTTCAGCAAAATTTTAACCTGAAACATTGTTTTACTAGTTATGGCTTTGGATATTTAACGAATCCACATGTTTATTACCTTGTGAATGAAAAAAACCTTGCATCTTTAATGTCGTACACAGTAGCTTGTTGAGCTTCAAGCTGTAGCACCCTTCGGCAAGGTACATTAACTGTTAAAGAAATGCTTTGGATTAATATCTTCCAATTTGTTGAGTTAAAAGATCTTGATGAGATTAGCCATTTATATAGTATATCTTCTTGAAACCTTCAACCTTTCCTCATACAAGATTTTACTTTATTCTGGAACAACTTTCGTTGCTTTACATTAAACCTTTTCCAGTGCAGTTACGACTTTTTCAATGTAAAATCTCTGCTTGTGCATACAAAGCCCAGGTAGACACGCAAGGAATTTTTACAACTGAATATTTTTTTCTGTAGCTCCTATACTTTCTGAAAATCTTTCAATGACTGACAGGCCACTACTCCGTGATAATTTATTTTTAATCTGCTGCAAGGTAGTATTTGTATGTGGTAGCAGTGGAGTGCCTTGTACCACACACGAAAAGTCTTACATGCATTTGCCAGTCTTCTTACCAATTGTGAGTAGGTTTGTTATGCAGGTACTGTAGTATGAATTGCTTTTACAAGATTGCAAACTGAAATACAATGAATAATTTCTTCCTTTAGAACTGTCTCCATTAGATGTAGTATGTTAGGCTGATTGGTCTGTAGTTTTTTTTATATTTGTTCTGCCTTCCTTAAAGAAAGGAGTGGTGTTTTCACATTTTTCAATCTTGGGGGTTAGTTTCCCTTGGTCTAATAATTTTCTGAATAAGAGATTCAGTGGTGTAAACGATTGGCCATCTCCTTAATTGCATTGTACCAAATTTCATTCGCACCTGTAGTGTTAATCTTTCAACTCATTTTCCTCTGCTTTATAAGTGGGTATTGGAATGTAGCATAATTTTTGTCAGTGTGAACACTGATGTAAAATCCTCAGTCATTATTTGTTTTTTCATCAGTTACCTGTATCTCGCATTTTTTTCATCTTTTGAGGATCTTGCCATGACTTTTTCTATTATTGTTTTCAGGTGGGGTAAAGGATTTTAATTTAGTTCATACATTATATACCTCATACTCATCCTCTGAGTGGTGGTAGAAAAATTTACAGTACAAAATATTAAGGTCTACAAAGGGTTCAAGAACAATGCTTCAAATTTTGGTCAAGTTATATAACATGTTAATATAAATGAAAAGCATCTTCATAGTTTATCAAATGAACATAACTGTGACCTCATGAGTTTGTTAATCGAGCCAGTTGTATACAATTTTAATTCCTCTTTACATACCCCAAAGGGTGGCGGTGGAAATGCTGAAATCTCCTGCATGCACTGCCTACAGTTAGCAAACTGGGAATAATTAGCTAAACATTTTGTAAGTAGATCAGTTTGAATTAAATACCGGAGCATTTGTGATAGTTATAAAAAAGAAACGTGAACAAATCTCTCACATTATGAACCACGTTTACAACAAAACATTAAACTTGAAGGTTAAATTGACAAATTATAACATACTAATATTTTATTCCTTATTTACATTTTGTGATTTACACATCACGAATAGTTCAAACATCTTAAAACTTAACAATCGCAAAACGCGGGAGGTGTAAAAATAGAGAAGATACACACAGCGAATGAAACCAGAAACTATGTTTCTTAGGAAGCTGCAGAAATAAACTAAATCATGACTAAAACCTTATATATAATAAAATAAATGTGAATAAAGATTTAATGTCCTTATTGGAACATTTGTAAAATATAATCTGAAAACACTATATAACACTAGACTCGTCAGCAGGTTGATTTATGTCACAATAACAAAGTATACTTGTTAATACTCCACCAATATAGCTCTGTACACTACAAATGAGATGGAAAATAAGCAGGCTTAGAAGAATAAATACTTGGACTTCACATAATGGGACATCTCTGCAGCCCCTAAGGATTCTCTGAGGAGAAAACAAGTAAAATCCTTATTTAACAATATTTGCACATGGGGTAAATGCCAAAAAACAAAGATATTAATTTCAGGTGAGATCAAATTTAACATTCACATAAGAAATATACAAAAATATACAAAGGAAATACAATACAGTACATCCATCCAAATAAATAAGAAATAATTATAGAATAAAAATCAATATAGCATGATGTGTAAAATTCCTAACCTCACCGTGCCATAAACACTGGTAAACACTGATGATGTAATGACAAAGGTGGAATGCTGAGACTTCATTTTTTAATTTTTTTTATTAGTTTTTGATTGGTAAGTTTCTAAAATTCACTGATGTGTTGTACTACCAAGGCATATCAGCTTAGATTCAAATACTGTATTTCAATTTCATGGGCTGATATCTAATAAAGTATAAAGAATATTTCTAATTGTCACTTGTTTTTGTGTAACCAATATAACTACATTATTATAAGGAGACTTAAAACTAGATTTTGGTTCCCAGCCATTTCACTCAAAAACTATATTTCATGAATGATTATACTTGTCAAGAAGTATAGGCCACATTGTATCATCCCATTTATCAGTTCACAGAGTACAACCACCTGAGTTACTGGGAAAGACTCATCGTCCACTGAGGGAAGAGGTATCATTACAGTATCATAAACACCTGCTACCCAAGGGATCATGATATAATTATATACACCTGGCATTTCATTAAAAGTTTAGCTGCAAACTCTTGTGGCCTACATCTTGGTAGTAGTCAATTGACAAATAAAAAGTATGCTGTGCTTTCTCTCCATCAACATGGAAAATTAGCTCTTTGAAATTTTTCACTAGCAGCTGTGATCAAGAACACTTCAGGATGTTCTAAAATTCTAGCTAATTCTTAGTCAATCACTAGTGGTTGTGAATGACAACCTTAAGTGTCACAATACACAGCATTTTAGGAACGGCTACAGCATTATCAGCTTTGAGGAAAATAATGCTATTTTCTCATCCTAAGATAAAAGCCATCCCAATAAAATACCTGGTCTAAAAGTCCATCAACCCAACTACAGATATAAGTAAGAAAACTGTTCTTGATCCACAACAAGTCTGCAGCAGCATTTTCTAATAATTTGTCACCACAAACAATATACTGGGTATTTGTAATTTACAAACCACAAAACACATAATGTCATTACAAAAACTTGACTCATTTAAATGACAATACCTATCACCATGAAAATCTAGTATCAGTTTGACAATTAACTGCACAGTAACATATGAAATACATACATTAAGCAAACTTTCTAAAGTAAGGACGCTACATAAGAGGGAACAAGATGGACATCTGATTCAGCTTATACAGTATGTAAAGTGCAATTCAAGGACCAATAATGGAAAGATCAACTAAAATGATGAAAGTGGGAACTATTAGATCTAACTTTATATGATACACAGAATGATTTGGTACAGGAAACAGATGTAAAAGAGTAGCAAGTGTTTAAAGATGGGACCTATTAGACCAAACATTTTTACTTTACTCTGAATGAGATCTCAGCCTGAAACAGCTGTGCACGAGTTTAATGTGATGAGTAAAAACTTGGGTTTGAGGAAAAGGTATAGAAATATATGAATCAGAAGTTTCATTATGTAGCACTAATGTTGCACTAATGGTGTGTGGACTAAGGTTATGCAAGAGCCATTTTGCTGCAAAGGGAAGGTGCATTACAAAAGATAGATAAGAGACCTCTGCTTACAACAAGGGATTACTCTATTGTACTATAGCTGGAGAGTTTATATAAAAAAAACTTGTTTACATGAATGTTCTAGTTTTGCATTATACTGTACAACGGACACATTTTTTTGCAGCAGTAAACAATGGTCAAATGATACCCTCCCACCATCATTACAAGTTTACAGGTGCAGTAATTAATATAAGTGTTTCATTGCCCAAAACTCTCATTGACAAGCTTTTTTCAAATTGTTAGGAAACGAAGACAAAAATTAGTTACAAAGAAATAACCAGAGTGCAATAATCTATGCAAATGCATATTATAGTTTAACCCAGTTACCCAGGCTGTTAACCTGGAAATATTTTGGGGAGCTGAATTTTTATTTAACTGCTACTCTAAATGATGTGGATGGAAGTGGCAATACACTGAAGTTCTCTTAAAACAGATATGCAGCCATGATTTTTAAAAAGAGATGTAACATCACAATTTGCTTCAACTTGCTAGAAATTGCCATTATTTTCAATATTAGATTTTAAAGGATGTATTTTCAAAGTCATATAATCTCAAGTTATTAATGCTTTAAAAATCCTTCTACCAACAAATTAAAAATAATGGCAATTTCTTAAGGAGATGGAGAGGGGGGAGGGAGGAAG